>NW_010417885.1:17257-27693 GCF_000710305.1 Buceros rhinoceros silvestris | reverse complement strand
CAACTACCTGAAAGGAGATTGTAGTGAGGTGCAGATTGGTCTCTTCTCCCATGTTATGAATGACAGGACAAGAGGGAGTGGCCTTAAGTTGCATCAGGGGAAATTTAGGTTGGATATCAGGAAAAATTTCTTTACAGAGAGGGTCATTAAGCATTGGAACAGGTTTAAAAGTCATGTAGATGTGGTGCTGAGGGACATGGTTTAGGAATCCTTGCAGTGCAGGGTGAATGGTTGGACTCGATGATCCTAAAGGTCTATTCCAACCAGATGATTCTGTGATTCTGTGTGCTTCCACTGCCTGTGCATTTCCTTCTTACCCTTTAGTCTGACCAGCAGGTCTCGACTCAGCCATGCTGGTCTCTTCCCATCCTTGTCCGATTTCTCACACCTGGGGATCGAGAGCTCTTGTGCTCTATGGAAGGCGTCCTTAAATATCTCTCAACTCTGTTCTGCTCCCTTGTCCCTGAGGGACATTTCCCAGGGGGCCCTATTGACTAACTCCTTGAAGAGCTGAAATTTTGCTTTCCTAAATTTCAAGGCCCTGATTTTACTCTTTGCCTGACCCATATCCCTCAGCCCTGTGAACTCCACCAATGAATGATCACTGCAGCCCAGGCTGCCTCCAATCTTAACATCACTGATTAGCTCACTTGCATTGGTGATCATCAGGTCCAGTGTTGCATGCCCTCTGGTAG
This sequence comes from Buceros rhinoceros silvestris, assembly GCF_000710305.1. Taxonomy (NCBI): domain Eukaryota; kingdom Metazoa; phylum Chordata; class Aves; order Bucerotiformes; family Bucerotidae; genus Buceros; species Buceros rhinoceros. The sequence goes on along the minus strand of NW_010417885.1, from coordinate 26,998 downwards.
GGCTGTCTATTACCTGGATTGAAAAGTTATCCTTGATGTACTCCAGGAGTCTCTGGATTGGCTACAGCTCACTGTGCTACTTTTCCAGCAGATGTTGGGGTGGTTGGAGTCCCCCACCAGGATGAGAATCTGTGAGTGTGATGCCTCCTCTAGCTGGAGTAAGAAGGCTTCGTCAACAGGCTTCTCTTGATCAGGCGGCCTGTTGTAGACACCAACCACAAGGTTCCTTTTGTTGCCTCGGTCTCTAATTCTTACCCAGAAGCTTTTGACCTGCTTGTGACTACACTTCAAGGACAGCTCTTCACACTCTATCCATTTCTTGATGTAGAGGGCAGTATCTTGAGCAGGCGGCCTGTTGTAGACACCAACCACAAGGTTCCTTTTGTTGCCTCGGTCTCTAATTCTTACCCAGAAGCTTTTGACCTGCTTGTGACTACACTTCAAGGACAGCTCTTCACACTCTATCCATTTCTTGATGTAGAGGGCAGTATCTCTGCCCCTTCTTCCTCACCTATCCTTTCTGAGCACCCTGTAGACATCAACATTTTCACTCCAATCATGGAATTCGTTCCACCAAGTTTCAGTAATGGTAACCAGAATCAGGTCATAGCTTTCTAGCATGGGAGCTTCCAGCTCCTCTGGTTTGTTGCTCATCCTGTGTGTGTTGGTGTAGAAGCACTTCAGCTGGACTGCTGGTCATGTCACCTTCTCAGAGGAACACCCCTTAATATTTTTGAGATATTTCACTGATGTTTCCCTGTTGGCTCCTCTAATCTCAGGAGCAACAGACTGAGGACCCTCACTAGCAACCTGTCCCTCTCACCATGGCCTGTCACCCCACAGCTTGTCACAGGCAAGCGTTATATTATCACCCTCCTCCTTGAAGTGTAGTTTAAAGCCCTGTCAATGAGCCCCGCAAACTCCTGAGCAAAGACCCTCTTCCTGCTCTGAGAAAGGTGAATCCCATCTGACACCAGTAAGCCTGGTACCATGTAGACCATCCAATTGTCCAGAAACCCTAAACTGTGGTGATGACACCAGCCACTGAGCCAACAACTCTATTGCTCTTGCAATCAGTTGCTCATTGCTGACTACTGGGAAGTAAGGATGGTCTCATAGTTAATGTATGAGCCTTGTGGGGTTTTTTGATTGTACAGAGTGTGGCTCTGGAGATCACTTTTATTTTTGCTTGCTTTTATTCCCTCCGTTGTAAAATGCAGATAATAGCTAGCTATTCCAAATGCTTTGATTTTATCCACGCTGCTGTCCAGAGCACTAAAGAAACTAAGACAGGAAAACTGAAGAACACGGCAAAACAGACAGCTGAATCATAATCTGTTAACTGTGACAACGGGGGAAGTTGCCATCCTTCAGCTGCTCTGCTGTAGGTTGCCTCTATATTGATTAGTTCATAGCTTTGTTTTTGTCACACAGAGTGTGACTGCTGTTTCACAGTGCCCAGGTTGCCCCAGGCTCTCTGTTTTCAAGATAAAGAACATGAGATGGGAATCTACTGAGAGTGTAGACCTAGACCTGCACAAGGTCTAGGTCACTGTACTGGAGTCCTAACTGAGGATGGAGTTAAGGTTGGAGGCTGTAGGAGTTGGGGAAGTGAGGGTTGTTGTAGGAGACCTGAAGTAATGTGCAGAGAGGAAAGCGTCAATGGTAGCTGACTGAATGAATTCTGCACATGATTTTCAGTGACAGAAGGACCAAGGTACTGAGAAAGGCTTGAACACTGTCAGTGACAATTACCTGTCTCTCAAACACCTCATTTCCCTGCTAGAACCTTGACACGTGATCAGCTTCAGTAATTTTTTCCTGCTAAATCAAAAGGAAGATGCTGGAGAGTTTTCAGACTCCAAGGACTGATACCTTCATGGTGTTACTGCAGGTTGTGCATGTCAGTGTAGTTTTCCTTTCATGATGTTTTGCAGTGCTGCCAACATTCACAAATTATTTCTAACTAGAGATATATATCTAAGAACCACCTCTTGAAAGAAAATTACTTTTCCCCATCTTAAGAGAAAATACAACTGGGATTAAAAAGAAGGAACATGTCCTAATCTTTCTGTATTTGATGAGTTTTCTTATTTTGCATTTACTGTGGTGTTCAGACCAATGCAGGTCAAAATCTTCTCACTGATTATCAGACATCACCGTCAATACACACTAGTAACACTGAAGCTCTGTGGAGGCTTAAGCATCTGTCTGCCTACACTGCACTGCAGAAATAACAGGTTTAGTCAGCTTTCATTTTTCTCTCATTATTTTCTAGTGTCTGCTTTCATGGTAGCATAAGTTTTAACAAAACACTAGATCTCAGCTGGCAGAACAAGCAGACAACAGATTTTGAAACTGGATGGAAGAAGCGTAACACCTTTTTCAGAAACCCGTAATTAGCTAGGTCACAAGATGTACGCAGAGCATGTTCCTATTTCTGTCAGTGCTCTGCTACCTTAGAGTTAGGGTCTTAAAGTTATTCCTGAAGCATTCATTAAATGCAGATTAGACTTGCTGTCTTACCCAATCTAGCTTGCAGGAACTGAATTTCCTAAGAGTCTGGTGTCATTAGCTCTTCAGTTGCTGGGAATGCAATGGCTAGGAGTGATGGCTGGCTGTGACAGGCCTGCTTTTTACTCGGCTCCCTACCCCTCTGGGCAATTACCTTCATCTGAGTCCTTGAAACATCTTTTAATAAAGCTTTTTTTCAGTCCTAGTGGAAATCTCTAGTTCCTGTAAGCAACCATCAGCAAATGTATGGTGTCTGGAATGCACGGTGTTTTTTGCTGGAACAGCCACATGACCCAGTTTTTCCCTGTTATTAGTAGTGAACAATTCAAAAGGTACAGTTTCGATCGAAGTGCAAAGGGTTGAAAACAAAGATAAAGCAACTACTAAATAAATACAGAACATTTTGTTTGGCTTTATGTGGATTATTTGTTTTGGGTGATAATTGGTGTCTTGGTTTTCTGTTTCATTTCCTCTCTAGGACAAATGGTCTCAGAATGACAAAAATAAACTCTTTTTCAAAGGTTTATATTACTGAAAGCATTAATGTAACACCCCAAAGGAAGAAAGCCTTTTCCTTCACATGGATTGGGGCTGACATTTATCATGCAGCTAGATATATTGCAGTAGTTAGATACAAGGTCTAGGGTCTAGCAAAATATTCTTCATATATTTTGTTATTATCATGTAAATATATTAAATGCAGTATGGTGGTTTCATGACAGACCAGGTCATTAGTACACTGACATAATTATTCCTCCAAATAAAAATCACCTCAATATTCCACAAGCTTGGACTTCTTTTACATTTGCTGTTTTTCTTTCTGAAAGACAAAGGTATTTTCACAGTCCCCTCTCTCCCTTTAACCTAGACAGCTGCTCAGTGCTTGCAAAGTCCTCTGAGAAATAAGAATGGATTTTCAAGTGGGAATGACCTGACATTTGCATTTACCTGGAGACTTTACAAGGATTAGATATCTAGATGGAAATAGAACTTAACTGAAATTAAGAGCTGGATCCTGCAAATCACTTAAGAGCATTGTCAGCTTTCTTCACATGAACAGTCCCACCATTGCAGCTCACTCCTGTTCAAGACAGAAGGCATCTCTGGAGCAAGAAATGGAGAAAGATTTCAGTAACGGTACGTTTATCTCATTACCTGCCTGTCTGCGAGTTCGTGAGATGTTTGGAAAGTCAAGGCCCTAGTATGGAGGTTGAGGCCATGTAGAGACCATCCGTTATACAATGCTTCATTGGTGACCTCTATATTGACACTACAGAACACTCTGGCACCATTGAAAAGCAGGAGCTTGCTCCCTTCGTGGTTTTCATGTCCTTTAGCCACTGCAGTAATTGTCAACTTAAAACTGGCACATGGACTGCAAGGCCTCAAAATAGCTCTCTATGCATCTGCTTACGTGCAGTCCTTGTTTGACATTCCAGTCTTTGGGGGATATCTGTGAAGATGGAGAAAAAAATAAGAGCATTTCTTTTACCCATCTTTCCTACAGGTGATTCCTCCGTCCTATCCTCTTCCCACTATTCCTCAGGAAAAGTCTCTAAACTAAAATCCAAAGGGACAGGACACCTGACCTTTCAGGTGTTCAGCCTCCTAACTCCACTCCTCGTGGAAGGAGAATCACCTTTCTGAGGCAGGTAGTGCAGCAAGCCAATCGAACTTCGATCAATGGATGGGATTAGTCACGTAAGAGTTTTCATGATCGGGCCCTATTTTTTTCTACTGCTTCCCCCACGCCCTTGGTGATGTGATGAGTTCTTCTCCAGAAGGAGAGAGAACATTAGAAAACGCAGAGAAGATGATACTTAAAAAGCCACAGCAGGGGCTTTTTACTCATTCTGGGATTACTGCATTTTAAATCTGTAGGCTTTAACATTCATTAAGTGCTTGTTTACATCTCTGAAAATCATTTTCAAAATGCTGCCTGGGTAAGATTTCCATTACTAGTCACAAAGCATTTAAGAGAGTCTGATGCACTTCTACAGAGAGTAGGAGGAAATTATGTTCACCACCCTCTTTTAAGCTGATTTGCAAAATGCTGTCCTTTCAAATGTCTCCCAGGAACAGATTTTGGGTGAGGATGGTATTTTTTTCAAGCCTTGTTTATATCTTTTATTTTTCTTGCAAAATACTGCTCTCGTTTTCTTAAATATTTCTATCTTCCTTTTTGGGGCATGGTTATTAATCACTAAAAAAATCAAGAGACACATTCAGTGTAATCAAGAGGCCTTTTGGTTTTGCTTTTGATTCGAGTAATATGTTATTTTAAACTGTCATTTGAGAATGATGCAATTAGACCATTCATAGTGTCTTCTGAAAGAAATACGATTAATAAAGTGGTGAAGAGATGCATCACCCAAATTACAATACCCTGCATCACCTCATGGGAGTATCATCCCATTAAAGAGTCTCATGCTCTTCTTGTATCAAGTCAGTTGAGTGAAGAAGAATTTAGTCAGAGGACAGAGGAAGTTTTTCCTGACCTTTGAGCAACTTGAAAAAGGTATTCCGCTGCTACACAGTCTTACAAAAACAGGATCATCAGCTATCCTTCCTCCTTTGCGCTCCAGGACACTCCACTTCCGCTGTCCTTCCCTGTTTAGGTGTGCTGGAGAAGACCCAGCTTGGAGCAGAGTGGGACAGGAGATCCCTTGAGTCCTTACACTAGCCTGCTTTTCCCTCTATGTGTGGAGTGGCACATGATCAGTAAAGAGGATCCTTCACTGGTCTTGGGTTCCCCTTCCTATGAAACCTGCAGGTGGAGTCCTCCCACCTTGCTGGAGTGACCCGAACCTTTGGACCTGGCCTTTGTGCTAGTAGATCACAGTCCGGAAAGAGAGCCTAGCTCTGCTTTCTGTGAAACCTGTCAGCCTTGGCATGTGTGCTGTGCCTCTCAGAGACACCCTTTGTGTGGCGCTGTGGGCAGAGAAAAATTTCTGTCTGTGTTATCCCTGGTCCAAGGCACTCAAGTGCCGCACAAACTCTTCTGCCCTCTTTGATCTTCAGGCTTCCGAGACAGAAGGTGGCCAGGACTTTGCAGCAAATCTTCCAGGTCTTTGAATACTGAGTGATGTTACAAGACTCATTAAAACCTACCTCTCAGGAAAAAATATGTAGCTAATAGTTAACAGACCTGTCTGCTGTAAATACTTTATTGCTTATTGTCTCAACACTTTTCCGTTTCATGGTGGCGAGTTCAAAAGAGCAGTGACTGCCTCGTCCTACATATTACAATGCTTCACACGACATAAGTTTATAAAAATGGGGCTTATATATTGCTTTTTCCAAAACATCCTGAGGATGTTCTTTCATTTTTTCATACGCTGCAGTGCACTGACATCCTCACTGGACAAAACTGTCTTTGTTCTAGGATTAGGAGCAGCACAGCTACACCATGCTAGCATTGAGCCCTGCTGAGAATCTGGGTCCATCAGCTCAGGCAACGTAGCTACACTGCTTTGAGCTCTGAACCAAAGGGCATCCTGAAGATCTCAATGTTGGAGGAACGTGAGACCTTGGGAACCACTACTCTGTAATCCACACTGGGCTGGGGACATACCCAGAAAGGCTTTGGTTTGTGGATTGGATTAAAAAATAACACGACTTTTGGTCTAAAATTAGTCAGGGATCCCTGATAAGTCCTGTCATAGTACTTCTCAATGTTTAGCATGGAGCCATGAAGGCCTCAATCCTGTGCCCATTGCACTCATCACTTCAGGAAGCTGGTGGATGGGGAGTCTCAGCCTGAAACATCAATGGCATCAAGGCAGCACAGCCCTTTGCCATCATACTGGAAGATGGACGGCAGTAGAGCATCCAGTTGCCAGATAGGCTTAAAATATATCAACCCCTCAGTATATGCAACTGTCACCAGCTGCTAGGTGACCGTATGAGATGCTGTGGTTTGGAAAAGGAAGTGGCTAATGTCACAAGGTCCATGGGAATTTTTCAATAAAGCCACTTGACTGTGCTTTCATCACCGCTTGTTTCTACAATCAGACTTGACACAGCTGTTGCTCGCAGGGCTTTTCTTTGAAGAGCTGGAAAATCCTAAAGCTGTCATTTAGTTTGTGATACTCTTCCATAAACTATCTGGACTTCTATAAATATTGCTGACTTCATGCAGGGCATTATTATCTAATCTCCCAGGGAACATCTCTAATCACAGTCTACCCGCCCATGTCAATCTAGGACACATCCAGCCCTTAGAAATAGCAGTGGAGAAATCATAAAATGTTCTAACACATGGAGTTGGCAGACAAGTGCGAGACAAGATCACAAACTGTGCAAAATGAACAGTTTGCAAGTGAATGTGCTTCTCTCTTTCCCCCTTCAAAGTACTGGCTGCGTATCTTACGATGACTTCAAGCTAACACACTAGCCTTCTTTCTTTTTTTTCTTCTAAATAAATTTCCATTTAATTACCTGCAGTGGATCATCTTTTGTTCCATGACCAAAGTGGTCTCTTTTTTTTATTATGAATCATTAACAATTTTCCAGTTGAAACAGAGCTGAGTATGATGTTCAATGGGTGTTGTTTTAAGCCTGCTGTGGAACAATTGCAAGACTTAATTATAACCTCTTCATATGAGCAAATAGCGAAGGAGAATAGAGGTCAGGAAGAAGAACTGGATGCCTCAATTCACCTTTATCTTAATGGAACTCACCATTCAGGAAATGAATCATGAATGCCCGAGAAATTGTTTCTTCATTTCTGGGTTAGCCTTATTACATATGTCTTCCTTGAAAAGGCTATCCATTGCAGTAACTGCCAAGTGCAAACTTGTGATAAGCCCATGTACTATTTCATGCTAGAGAGGGGTTTTTTGTGAGGATTTTGAGGGGTGGTTCTCTAAGTTTCTTCACTTAAAAAGAAAGGGGAAAAAAAAGAAGAATGAAGACAATTGGTTGTCTCTCTTCTGGTAGACCACACAGATAAGACATACAGCAGGCTCTTCCTGTACACCGTACCCAGGACTTAGGAACACCAGCTTGCCTTGTTTGGCTGAATACAGAAGTCTTTCATATTGAGCAAAGGCAAGCACATGGCACTGGCAACATTCCAGGTAAACAGGCTCATGCAAAGATGATTAATATACGGCTGATGTTAGTTGTCTTTGCTGTTGCTTCTTATTTATGGAGGAGCTTTGAAATGTGATGGAATATGAGGTACGGAACATTTTATTGCAGCAGTGGTTAGAACTTTGCGTGCATTTGCAGGTTTTTACTCTAGCTATTCAGCAGAAGTGCGCATTCTTTGTCACATACCCACCTGGATACTCTTTAAGCTGTACAGGTACCAATGAGATTACCACTTCTTAGAAAGTCTCACTACCTAGTAGTCAGGGTATCACCGTTGTCAAGATATGGGTTTAGAATTCAATTGGCACTTATTCATGGGCACTTACATTTTACTTTTTAATTTTAGGAGTGCCATAACATTAAGTCTTTATGCAGAGTAGGACTCCCACCTTTGAGAGCAAGTTCTGGCATACTTACACAATTCCAGGAAAATGTTTAGTGTTTGTGACTGCTAACAAGCACTTCAGCCTCAGCTACCTGCTGAAATAAGTGGGTCATAGGCCCGTAAGCCTCCATCCTTGGAGATACTCAAATGCCATCTGGACACGGTCCTGGGCAAGCTGCTCTAGGTGGCCCTGCTTGAGCAGAAGGGCTGGTCCAGATGTCCTCCAGAGATCTCTTAAAACCTCATCCATCCTGGGATTCTGTAACGTGTTTCCTCTTCACTTGCTTCAGGAGCTTTAAGCCACAACATATTGGCTCTATAATTCTAATGTTAGAGATGTAACCTCCCTTGCTTATGGGACATGTGTGGCACTCAAGTGCCTGCAGGTGACAGAGTCAGAAAAGTGTTCAAACCACTCTACATGAAGAACCTGAATGAGTCGGCATAGTTGTTGTAGAGACAAGTACCTTCATGACTTCATTCAGAAAAGCTGAACTTAGAACTAATGTCCTGTGGCAAAGGAACATTCTGTTTTCCTGTTCTGGTTTGGGAGGTTTTCTGGTTTTGGTTTTTGTTTTTTGGGGTTTTTTTGTTTTTTCAGAGCATTGTTTGAAATGGGGAAGCTTTTCAAAGGAGGAGATTTGACAGAGCTTCCTATTGCTCAAAATTAACAATTCATTCTGCTGTCTATCAAGAGAGATATTTAAGAGAAAATTTCTTAACATATCAATACAGGTCTGCAGTAATCTTCAGTGTCATTGAAACCAATTCCCAATATACTATATGTTTAGTAATTATGTTTAATATTCAACAGTGTGAATAGATTAGCGACTCCATTCTTGAATTAAGAAAATAGCATGGAAGCAAAAATATAAGTATAGATTTATTAGAGAAGTTATCTAAAATACAACATGGTTGACCTCTTTAAATTAGAGCATATATTATTTCCATGAAAAGATATTTTGTATTATTACTATGGTAAGAACAACTTTTAAAGATAATACTTAATTTAGAACATTTTTAATTAAAAAAATACAACACTACCATTCAGACGTAATCAAGGTTGTTGATAGCACGGGTAAAAATGTAAAATGGTCTCAAAAATATTTACAAGTCAGTTTCTTAAAATCTAAGAAGTCTAATTTTCAATACTTATTTGCTTTACTTTCTCAAAATACTTTTTTTCTTTAATTATAACTAGATTCTGTATTCCTGTGCTTTTCACAAAGTTTCAAGTTATAGTTAGTTATGCTTACTATCACACCAGTGGATGAGGTTTCTTTAAATGGCTTATTTTTCTACCACCTTACCCGCTCCCAAGTAGCCAATGCAGTTATACCAAAGTGGCAGTCACAGTAATAGTCACCAAAATGCACACAGCCACCCCACACCCTAAGAACCCTTTCCCATTTGCCAAGAGCCTTTCACATTTCATTAGCTGGCATTTTAGACGCAGAGCAAAAGAAAGAATGGATCTGGGAGACAAGATGTTGCCAGGGCACACACGGCAAAGGTCTGATTTGTACTTAGCAAAAGGGGCTCCTCACAAACACAGCAATTTCTAACACACTCAGCACCGAGGTTACTGGAAGGAAGCTCTGACTTCTCTGTTCTTCAAAGGCTGACACGGGCGCCAGTTGTCCACCATGTGGCACACAGGCTCATTCTCAGCACTGAAGCAAAGGCCACGGAGTTTGCACATCTGTGGAAAAAGGCACAAACATCCTTAAATACATACTCCTGTT
>NW_010417885.1:6869-17150 GCF_000710305.1 Buceros rhinoceros silvestris | reverse complement strand
TCAGCAGGATTATCTGGATTATACACCTTGGGCCGGAGCCAGAGGCCCAACTCAACTCAAAGTTTCACCAGCACCATCGGTCTAGAGACAGCATCACCACTCACGTGCCTCAGCATTTCATCCCCACCATTTCCTGTCCTTGACGCAGGCTCTCCTGTCCACAAAATATGCTAGAAAGAACTGAAAAAGCACAGAAAACAAGGACCTAGGCACACATTTTCTGAATTCTGTGTGCAATAAGGTGCTTGTCCTTGGTCCAGATCCGAACTGAAACCCTTTCAGAATCCTTTGCAAGCCGTACAGTTTTGGCTCTTTGAAAGCTGAATTTTCTTAATCCAGTTACAAAAAAACCCCCCAAAACCTTTATCCTTGGGTCAAATTACGGAAGCCAAATTCATTCAGGATATCTTGATCTTCAAATACTGTGCAAGGGAATACTATTCCACATCAATAGGAGCATACTGTAAAGTTTTAGTGCTTGTTCCTAAAGTAAAACTTGTGTTTGCATAGTCTAATGTAATAGAAGTACCTTCATGTCTAAGTGGACATCTCCAAAACCAGTAAAAAGACTGTGCCAAAAATAATAACCCACTCCAAATGTGATCTCATACAGACAGCTGGACCTGCTCACACAAAAATGTAGGTGGAATGTAGGACTTTCTAACAGTCAGGCTGCAGGCCAGGCTTCCCCTTATTCAAGGAGGAAGGCCCTCAGCAGTGGCCAGCCCAAGAGAGGACTTTACCTTCAGGACCGACCAGAACAAAGCTTGGAGTTGGACCTCTGCGAAGAACTGCTGCATCATTGCAGCAAACGGTAATGGGCTCACTACACCCCACTGGAATATCTGTGATAGCTTTTATCTGTCTTTGGAAAACCAATTCAGCTGAAATCCAGTGTCAATAATCAGCTTTTCAGTTTCTTGGTTTGACCAGTTTTGCAATGAAAAGGCAAGCTGCCACACACATGGTTTGAATCTCAAATTCACCTTTGAAATGTCAATGGTAAAATGGAAGGTTGTGTGTGGGAGAAACAAGTGATGTCTCTTTCCACTTGTAGGTAGTTAAAGTTCATGTAGTAGGGAAAACAACTCTATATTGGTGAATGTGCTCCCGCCCTGTAATAAAACTGTATTTGCAAACTTTGGACTATCAATAGCAGTACCAGTAGTTTAGAACAAATAAACAAGTGTCAACTTCAATGCTCCCTTACAGTTTATTAATGGTAACTACTGCTATAATTATTATTTCCAACAGTTCTTCCTTGTCATTTATTCTATCTTTTATTACATTAAGTCCCACTACAGCTCAGTTGCACTTCTTCACATCAGCTGAATAAACCCCCTAGAGTTATGTGCATATTGTTTTCATGTCTACCACTGATAAAAGAAATTAAAGAGTTTGAAGGGTAAACTAAAGCTCTTCAGGGCTAGTTTATATTTATAGGCTCTAGACAACCACACAGATGTGAACCGCAGGATGGAATCTTGCGCCTATGTAATTTCATTAACGGATGGTGCAGCTAGGGCCAGGAGTGATTTAATCTGCATGAGCTCCTTCCTGCTAGGAAGACTCCATCCTCCTCAAACTGTTCAACAGAATAAAGAATTTTTTCGGGAAGCAGACTTGTGGAATCTGCAAGTTTTGCCTCTTCCAAACAATGCAGTTTTGTTAGGACTGTCACAGTTCTGTGTGGAATTTCCCAGTTTGGTCTGTGCTGAATAGAATTTGTAAAATGAGTCCTGTGTCCTGAAAGTGCAGGAAGACCAACAAACCAACTACAGACCTACAGTGAGAGTCTGTGGCTGCAGAATACATACTCTTCAGGTGCTTGGTGAACCTGGTATTTTCAGGGGAATTATACCCAGATAAGTGATCTCTGCATGCACAGCAAACCTGCTGCTGCTCACAATACATGCTAGACTCACTCTGCATGTGCAAACAGTCCTTTCATGTATGCTACAATTTTCCAGACTTTTACCACATGGCAGCTCTAACCATGTATCTGGAAAGCCTGATTAAAATCTTAAAACACCCCAAATTTTCCCTGGACTGTGTCCATATGGAGGACAGCCTTACATTTTACAGAAAACTCTACTTCCACGCATTGAAGCAAACTCCTGACAGAACAGCATAATCACTTCAGATTTGCATTTTAAACACGTGATGCTAGCTAATACCCTGAATAGCTCTGCAGTAGCATTAACTGCCACTTCAAAGATCACCAGGAGGGCTGAACTGGAGCAATCAATATGATTCCAGTACACATCTACTGGCACCAGCCACTGGAGACTCACCTGCTCAGGGCTGACAGTGATGGGCTCCTTCAGAACATGCCAGACCACACATTCAAGCAGTGGGGGAGTGGTCAGTGAGCCAGGGTATGTCCAATAGTCTCTGCATGCAGGAAGCAGTCCAGTGGGGGCAAAATTTGTGAAGGAAGCTTGTTTTCCATACAATAAAGAAAGTAGATGTGCTAACATCAGACAAAAGACCACATACACATGCTGGGCTTGAAGTAGTAGTTTCCTACAGGAAGCTGCATGTTTGGAGGAAGGTAGAGATGGAGTTTGGCATGAAGTGTTGCGTGCCTGCTACAATACATTTGGGATCAAAGACTTTCAGCAATATATTTCTTATAAGACTTTCAAGACATTGTTTCTCATCTCAAATATTGAATTTATGTTCCTTGCTCCCAGAGATATCATTTGATCTTGCTTACATGAACAATGAGATTTCAGATGCCATGTACACTGACTGACTGGAAATACAGAACCTGTGAGACCTGTTGGAGAGTTCACTGCAGTAAATGGCAACATCCATTTGCCTCAAACAGAGCCTGAAGACAAAGACGACAGCATAGTCTCATTTACCTTTCCTGTTCGCATTTCTCACTGGCACAGGCCTTTACCCACTATGAAGATATCCAATTACTCAGCAAGTACTTTTAGTTTCTCATTACTCAGCTCATTAAGATCACAAACACACTTCACATAATACTTAAAATACAGAAACGCTTTTTTTCCTACGAGTGATATATATCCCAGTCAAAATTCTTGTCTAGACTCTCTACAAACAGCCAAGAGAAGCATGCTCTCTTGGAGGAAGGAAATTCTTCCCACAGATGCAGAGATGAGGGGAAGTGAGTTTTGCATCTGTCACAAGGGCACCTAGAAGAGTAGATCAGGAAGACAAATCCTACCCTGTAGGTTTAAATGCAGTTGAAAGACAAGAGAAATGTAGCCACAGAGATATAAAATGATTGCTATTTCTAGTATTCCCTGCCCTCTACAACTTAATTCCAATCTCTTTTGCATTTAGGATTAGAGGAGCATCAGATAGCAGGAAGGTTTGTTTTACTTTCATACGTGTAGCAGACTGGGAAAAAGCAAAAAATCCACATTCTGATGAAGAAAACACTGCAAGGCAAATCAACACATTTAGCAAATACTACCTTGGTTGGAATGGAGTTCAGAGCATCCACAACTTTCTGTATTTCAGGCCTGGCATTTCCCACCTGTAACACAAACCATACAAAAAGAAAATAACCATGCGCTCTCACGATACCTTTAGTTTTCTGCTACCGTTCTCAAAGAAAGTACCCAGGAATTTTCCCACCACTATTTCATTACATAACAGGAGTATTACAGCAAAAGTCATTGGAACTGTCCCTGTAAAGTCATGCCAGCTGACAGCACAAAAGGGTCAGCCAAGGACACTGGACAGCATAAAGTTAGTTTCATTAAAAGTGTGTGGAGATATGACAGAAGTCACCCTCTCAATAAAATACAGTGAGGCCAGGACAGAGTGCACGCTGCTGAGGCACAGTCACCTTCTCCAACTAGTTGTGAAGGCAACTCAGCTAAGACAAAATGCTCCAGACATTTAACAATGTCAGGAAAAGGAAAATAGGTGTTATTTAGGCTGGTTCTAGTGCAGATTCTTACAGACATAACTTTGTCAGTTACGCACATCACCTTTCACTGACAGGAATTATAGCAGTGTCACTGTTGTGATGAAGGCAGAGGCGCATCTATCACCGCTGCCACGGTGATGGATGGCAGTCCTACTCCTTGGCTGGGGTACGCTTTTATATGTAGAGAAAGCCAAGGACTGGAGCACCACCTACTCTGCTATGGGTTTATAGCATAATGCTGCCTTGTTCTATACTTTAGAATCTTAGGTCCCCCTGCAACACAGTGAACACACTAGACTCACCCAAATAATACAAAAGAAAAAGTTGAGCTAACCTTCATGAAGACGCCTACCACAGCCAAACCATCAGGGTGCTTCACAGCTTCAGCAAATTTACCATATTTTACGTTCCAGTGAACAATATGGAGCTAGGAGCAAGAAAACAAGAAGCACTATGAAGATGATGTTACATCCACAATATTTTACAAATGAGGATGCAGGGAATTAATTTATTAAACGTTAAGAGCAGATGGTGGTTTACTGCTGAGATTTAAAAACTTTTGTGTACAGTTAAGAAATTGTTGAATTATTCATCTACTTTTAAGTTTTATTTATGCAAAGAGATTTCTGTCATGCGTTTTATTTTGCTTCTCACTCTGATTGCCAGATTAGTTTTAAATGCAAGCTGTGGCTGTATCGTTCTGCATTTAGTCTGGTGAAATTCCTGTTCTCTTCAGCTTAAGTTTTTCTTGCATGCAGCCTGCAAGATTCTGAAGTAGTATTTTAATGCTATATATCCTGGACTTCTTATCACACTGAAATATATGATTGTCGGTGTCAGAAGAAGCAAAGAAAACACATTAATGACAAATCTGACCTGCAATCTAGCCAGTTTTTAAAAAACAGTCCTGTCCTTTTCTGGAAAGCCTTTGAAAAGAGTATGAAACGCATCTCCAGGTTCTGTTTAGCAGGACATAGCTTTCTTTTTCATTTCCACGTTATTTCTAATGTAAGTTCACTTGGCTGTTTCCAAACATCTGCAAGTCAAGTTGAGCAAATAATATTTCATGGTGAACAGATGTAAGGTAATGGTAAGTTTCTTAGGCAAAACAAAAGCTACTCCCATTTCATCAAAAAGCGGTAGAGCCAATGAATTTGTGGGGCCGCTTCTTTCACACGACAGTGCAAATCACAGGTATGTTCAATGTGTATTTATCAAAGTACAGTATCCAGATGTAGCTTTCTAAACAGAGGACAAGGAAAGGTGCGATGGAAGGCACTAAAGTCACTCTCTTTCTGTGGTGAGACTGTAATACGAGGTCTTAAGCAGTCCAAGGGATAACGGAAGGCTTAAGGATATTACAAAGAGTGCCAGCAAGGTCAGGCACTTTGCTACCTGCCTTCTTCACAGCTCCCCTTGCTTCTTCACTACCCAAAGACGAAAGGGCCTGCCACCAAATTATTCTGTTGTTTACAAAAATGTCTCTGATGTTAAAAATTGAAGCCAGTAAAGGGGGATGTGTGTCTACAGAGGTGCTGCAATTCTATTTCTCCATAATTTTCAAGACTCCCTGAGAAGGCTGGGGAAAACAGGTATAATTAATGTAGGTTTTTCTTCTTCTGCAGTCTCTTTGACACGAAGTAGCTGAGAAAAAAAGTATTACAAGAGTCCTCCAATTCTAATCTCTGCTCTTGCAAGGAGTAGGTCCTGGAGCGCACTGTACCAAAATGGTAACCTCCACAATCTCTTGCCCTATGAAGATCTGTAGGGAAGCTGCTACTGTGGTGGAATATTAAAAAAAAAAACCCTAAAACTCATTATTCATAGAAGAATGGAGAAGGTAAAACATGTCTTACCTCTGCATCATACTTCACACCATCTACAGTGTGCTCAGACCCTTGGCCCTCACAGGATCCCCAGTGAATGTGAAACTGTGCCAGCCTGTAGACTCCATCCAGTGCTCCTCCCTGCAGCACTGCAAAGCAAAGAGCCTCTGTTAGCATCTCCCATAACCTTTGTTACTGAGTCTCACTTCAAACTGGAATGTCCACCTCGAGTCTTCCGAGTGAAATACAGTTAGGTGCTCTGCATGCTGCCATGCTACTCCAGATCATCTTCAATGGTACACTGCTGCAATACACCAAAATCATTAATAAACTTATAGAAACGTACGTGGCTTTACAGTGAGCATCTCATCAGCAATTTCAGCAGGCATGCTAATATCACAAGTGATGAGGGGAGAGCTAAGGATGTAACTTTTCTGTCACCAAATGAATCAAAGAAAAAAGAGTAGCCTTTGTAAGAGGCCCATATAGAGTTATTATGGAAGTATACCTGAAGACCAAATCATCTTTCACTTACTAACACACTCTGTCCCTTCATTTTAGACACTTTATCCATTTAGGCCTTAAACCTGCAAATCCTGTGGCAGATTGGATTGAGTAAAATGGTTTTGGTTCCAAATTAAACCTAAACATCTGTTAGCCATAGGTTGCAGGAAGGTAAAGCGCTAGGCACAGTGTAAAGCATTGCAGAGAATTCAAATCTCTTGTCCCTACCATCCTTTACTCCTCAAGAATAAGTTTTAAAAATGGTGGTGAAAATGGCAATGCCTGCAGAGGCAGATTATTTAAGATATGGTTGGAACTAAGTCGTTTATTTATGCTCTCCACTATCTGACATTACTCCTGCTATGGGACTGCTGTAAGAGGAGTGTCCAGCCACACTTTCAATTACACAGGAGCAAGATCCCCCAAGCTCCCTCATTCTGCTTGTTAGTTTTAACCTTGCACTTAAACAGTGACCAATCACCATTACTATATGCAGGGTCAAGCCCTATTACTGCAAAACGCTCAAGGCACAGAAGATGTCTCCTCCAGTGCAAGCATAAAGCACAGAACAGTAACAAATAGTTCTGTTAAATGGAGCTATTTATCGAAGTTACTAGAGCAAGGTTTCACACTGTGGTTTGGGGTTTTTTGTTTGGTTTTTTTTTTTTTTTTTTTTTTTTTTTTTTTGCTAAGCATCTCAAATTCACATTTAAATCTTTCAGATGTTAACATTTTAAGATGTAATTTGAAGTGCTATATATTAGAGATTAATTTATATATACATATACATACATATATATACACGATAAAGTGACAGAAGAGTGCTGACATCAGATATGACATTAAGTGTGCTCTGTGTATGGCCACAAACAAAATGGTTCTGTGGGGTAAAGATGCTTTCCTCTCAGTCTGCAATTAGTCTAGACACTATCATAACACGTGCATGTGTGGAAGTTTACATGAAACGCGGATAGGAAAAAGTCATTGTCTGTCCAGGTTGGAATAATTCTGATTTTCTGCAAGCACAGACTACAACAGCCTTGAATACTTGGCAATGAAGTGAGAAGGATTTGACTAAAAAAAAAAAAAAAAGGAATACAGGAAAACTGAATACAAAATATACATAAAACACATTAGTTTCCACTGGTGTGCCTTACACATGCAAAATCTGGTTTCAATGGACAAATTTAGCATTTGCCTGGGGCTCCTTTGGTAAATATACTTAGCAGTCTCCCAACATGTATTTCTATTTGAAAAATGTGAATATATGTTCCATTGGAGTCTTTGTAGTTTCTCATACTGTAGCCAACACTGAGCAGCCACCAGACCAAGACTTGCCCTACCTATTGCCAAGCTATGTGATACAAAGAAGAATGGCTCTCAAAGTAATTAAACAGGGACTTATCTTGTTCTACTTATGTTTTGTAGGTGCTAGTTGCCGAGAAGCATAACTGTTTCAAGCACAGGACTACGCGTCAGAATAGGGTTTTTTTCAGAACGGCATCTGTGAATGTGCATTAGCTCCTTTTGAAAACGAAGTGGTTGGTTGCTATGTCTTTACAGATGCAAAATCATTTAATGCATGTGATAGAATGTTTCATCTAAAAAAGATGCCATGGAGTTGAGATGCTTCAGTTTTGGTTCCTTTGGCAAATGGACTTGCTGCTTGTTGCAGGTACAAACGGACGGAGGTCCCACCATTCCTCAACCTCAGAAAGCACGAGCGCAACACAAGTTAATCTGCCATTATCAATCAACGGAAAGCATGCTGAAAAGCAGAACCATGCAATCTTCCTAAACCCGTTTGCAGTGTTATTTCTCTACAGAGTTTGCTATAAATGTCAAAAGATGCACAAAAATCTCTGTAGTTGTTGCTTACTTTTCTCATTCTGTGGTTCTCAAATCCAGCACTAGCATATTTTGACTCACAGCAGAGCATTCAAAGAAAGTAATAATTAGATTAGTGTGAATGAATACAAATTCAGCAGGCCTAATTACAGAACAGCCCTTCTTGTTCTACCCTATATTAAGCAGAGGGTTTTTTTAATACTTCTCAGCCTTTCCAAAGAAGTAAAATTTAAAACTAAACAGCAAAGTAGACAGGTTAGAGTTTCTTTTTTTTCAGCACAAGCTTTTTAAACCATGAATAAATGCTACCAGTTTTTGCAAAGTAAAAGTTCATCAAGCATCAGAGCAACACTCACACCAGAACTTCCCTGTCCTTGTTCTGTGTGACAGGAACACTGATTCAGGTGACATTGATGACAGAAACCCAATCCCTCTGCCCCTTTTTTCAAGGGATGGGGAAATTCTGATCCACATTTGTGCATCTCGTGGTTAGCTCCCTTCCTTCTGAAATCAGTATTACTGAAAACCATCCTGAAGCTACAGATGTAGCTGGGCTCCTTTTCGTTACATAGCACAGCTTCAGAAGCAGGGTGAAGACAGGACAAGCCAATGTGGAGAACACATTCTTTTCTTATAGATTCAACCTACTCAACACAATCTATGTCATAACCTGGTCTCCATAAAGTGTAACAGCCCAAAAGGTGACAGCTTGAAAATGCCCTTTTTTTTTTCTCTATTTGACAGTTATTTAAATGCTAGAATGAGACAAATTTGGAGCTACTTTGCTTAGATTAAGAAATGGTAACTGGTTTCAACCTTCTACCCTTTACAGGAGAAGTTATACTAGCAACATCCAGTAATTATATTGCACTGTTATTAAATGATCTCGTAACATTTTCTAAATTAGGTGAACCTAAGTAACAGCAACGCTAATTTGGAAAGTCAAATAACCACACAAACTCTTCCATTTTAAGTCTGTGAGATTTCTTGGATAAAGAAGGTGAACTCAATTTGTGTCTATTTCAGTTTCTTAGGATATGTGCAAACACAGAAAATCAAAGGGTATTTCTGTGCATCTGGGACAATTGTTTACTGAGGCCGTGTAACTTCACTGTTCTATTTAAAGGCAAGTCACTGGGTAGCCACCCTTTCCACACAGAACAGAACAGCTTTGTAAAAACCAATGTGGAGCACTTTACACCTTTTTTTAAGCAAGTGGCAGCATCCACATCTGTGAATTTTTGCAAGAATACTGTGGAATTACTGTTATTTAGTTACCTCCTATGGGATGTTCTCTCTATACAGAGCAGGAGTCTAATGAATCTCATAAAGGTAATAAACCCATCAAAGAACTAATCAAAATGGTTGAGCTACAAGATTGTTTCATGAATTCAAATGTATTTCTTCCTGTCACACAAGTTAGGGTGATAAGAAAAACCTTACTCTAAAGTTTGTTACTCTGAGAAAATTCAGAACGAGAAAATGTTCTTCAAATGGAAGTCACTGACAGCAAAGCTCCTTGCAGTGGCTGAAATAATGGGTCCACTAGAGCACAATGGATGTACAGAGCTCCAGACTTAGGAAATTTCATTCTAATTGAGATTCCACCAAACAAAACCTAGCAGTGGGACATTTCAAGCACCTGCCTTTGATGACAGCCATCTTGCACACACGTTGCTTTGGCATAAAGAAAGCCATGATTTTATCGGCCTATAGTACACATGCACGTGACAGTGTAGGCATGTGTGTATGCAAATATATGCATAGTACACACATGAATGTTAATGTTTTGTAAGCTTTTGTGTATATACAGACATCTCTATGATAGAAAACAGGCCTTGAGCAAACAAAGTAGATGGAGCATTACTTGAGAAAAAAAATCTTGAGCACCTTGCACTATTAATGGCACAAAAAAAGGCTCTTATGAGGATGCTCGGGGATTAGCTTTGTGTTCTTATGCAAGGATGGGCTTCCCTGTCTGACAGACTGGAGAGTTCAGTTAGGGTGAGCTGTCACTTCTGTGAATTATGGAGTACAGAGCACCACGTTTTGTGAGGTATTTCCTTCTTTGTATTATCTCTTTTAGACGTTCCTCCTAGGACACGGTATCATGACAAGCAGGAGAGCAAGACAGCACGCAAGCATTTGACTGTAGGGATCATATTTGCAGAAAACATCTGCAATGAGATT
>NW_010417885.1:718-6785 GCF_000710305.1 Buceros rhinoceros silvestris | reverse complement strand
TCAGCAGGAGAAAAACTACGTAACTGGTATCTCATCAAGCAAAAAAAAAACCCCTACTCTGACCTTGCTAGAGGGTTAGCCAGATAAGGCAACAAGGATGTTCCACAGAGATAGACCAGAAAGAAACATCTGCCAAAATGCAGCAGGTCTGCAGACGTGTGTACCAGCAGCAGGTCAGTGAGTCTGATTCACCTCAGTTGAACTATTTCATTCAGGCTGAGTAGCAGCCAGAGAGATTCTGACCTGCTTAAAGATACAAGATCATTTACGTTCTCAACTCTCCCTCCCCTCCCTAGGACCAGTGGACTTCATTTCTCCTGTACTGTCTTAAACGGAGATTCCCTGAGAGTCGTGAGGTGCCGTACTCATTCCCTGATCAGCCTTCAAACCATGTTTCACACCATTATGAGCTTTGTCAGAACCATATTGGAAGCATTCAGATTCTTTTAAAAGTAACAAATGTTTTGATTTCTGATGCTAATAGCTATGCTACTAATTTCAGTGACTGCTTACAGTACTGAAAATTGTGTATTGGGCATAGCGCTCATACTGCACTGAGATCTAATGAAGGATGAACAAACCTAAAGTGTGAGCACTGCCTCCAGGTACGTAGCAGTCCCTCATGCCTGTAAGTAAATGAACAAATATATCAGCTGGGAAGAGTGGTCATGGTGGCATCTGGTACAGGACTTCGTGACATCTCAAAAATAAACTTTTCCAAGTGGCTCTAGCTGATAACAGCCAGCTAGTTTCTCTTGGTTTTGCACTAGAAGTGTTTCCAGATGACAAATTTGGAAGAAGGGAAGGAAGCTGCCATGATTCTTAAATGCACAATCCATGTCAAATTTCTGCTCAGAAGCTGCATGTCAGGAAAAAGAAAAAAAAAAAAAATGAAGAAGGGCACTTGTGGGCTCTGTAAAGAAATCAAGGCCTGAAACAGGCAGGACTGATCTCAAGCCCTGATCTTCCTTTCCGGTTCCTGGAAGTACTAGATCTGTACTCAAGTCACGTGCTTACGTAGGTTTTGCAGTTTCTGGTGATCCCAGTTCATGAGAGGTATGAGTTAACGATTGCATACCCTCTGGGACAGCTGACTTTCTAGTCAAGCAGTGCAGAAAAGTACTTGTGACATATAAGCAGGTGTCTGAATACAGACCCCTAAAGCTACAAGGAATCAGTTCTTTGATTTAAGATTCCAAAGGATCACCACATTGCTTAGGCTGTTAAGGACCTTCGATCCATGGCTGTACACTGATAACATGCAATATTATTCTGGTATAGC
Source organism: Buceros rhinoceros silvestris (assembly GCF_000710305.1). Lineage (NCBI taxonomy): Eukaryota > Metazoa > Chordata > Aves > Bucerotiformes > Bucerotidae > Buceros > Buceros rhinoceros. The sequence goes on along the minus strand of NW_010417885.1, from coordinate 5,503 downwards.
TACTATTACATCTTTGGAGCTGGGAAGCCTAAAAATGGCAGTAACTCTGGTCAAGAGGTGTGCCTTAAAGACATCAGACCTGTGTGTTTCTTCCTCCACTTACCAGCTAAGGTGGAAGTGCAGGAAAAGAGCAGCAGTGGCACAACTTTCAGAGTAACTTTTTAGAGCTTCATTTCCCCAGGTATCCTCCTAATTTTAAAGTTATACTACGATCTTTAAAAATACGTCACATTTACTTGGGACTCTGTCTTCATTTCAATGCTATCTCTAGCTTAACAGCAAGGAAGGAAAAGGAACAATTAAGAGACTTGTTAACAAGCAGAAATTACCAGTACACTTAGTAATGTCTCTAAAGCCTTACACCATAGCTGCAATTCACTTCTGTCAGGTTCTACAGCTAAAATATGATATTTTCAACATCCTCGTTATGGAATAACTTAGTTGCTGATTGACTTTTTCCTTTTATAAGCCCATCAAATACACAACCAGAAAATAAGAATACAGTACCTACTCCTGTGAACATTTCCCATTTGAATTTCAGGTTTGAGGGGAATTCTGAAAAGTTTTCCAAGAAACTTGCATAGAGAACGCATTATAAGTGTGTTACAAAATCTTCTTTTGGGCTTGAGGCTTTCTTGAGCAAAGTCACTTCCTGTGGCTTTATAGCTCTGAAAGTCAGTCGCTGTTTATTTCTATCTTTTAAACTGAGTGAAACAATATGCATGTCTTTACAGCAGACTATAAAGAGTTTAATATGACAAAATAAGCACCCTTAATGAGACACTCCTTTGCTATAAAGTTCCTAAAATGAGGTGCATTGTTATAATTTAGAAGTTATCAGCACTATTTGCTTCACTGGTACATGGAAGGTCAGGTTCTAGGAGACAGAAGTGCATGAACCTGAATTTGGAGTTTTATTCCTAGTGACACTTTGATCATAATGAATTTTTGCTTTTATTTACAGTTATAGGAACTTTAAAGATGAATCCCTACAAATACTTGAACTTACACCATTACGACAGGGTGGACATGAGAATTCAGAACACAACTGCAAGAAGTGACGGAGAAGAGAGGCTAACAACTAGAAGAGGAAGTTCACTGTTGGCTTTCAACATACAAGTCCAGGAAAACATTCTAAAAGACTTCAAGGAAACGAGACAGAAGATATCCTTTTATCTATGAGAAAATCACGAATTTCAGCAAACAAAAATGTTGATAAACATGGCAATGCTGGCTCTTGAATGTCCTTTCTGTACACCATTTCTGCAAACTAGCAGCTGTGAAATATGAAGGGGATTCACTTTGGGCATTGACTGAGCCTTTAGAAGTGTATTCTGGAATATAACAGCTGACACACAATCCAAGAAATTCAAAGGCCATACTACAAGAACTAAAATTGAAGATTTGGAGGTAATTGCTTCAGAAGAGGGTTTTTCTAAGCATGGTTTCTAAGATGGTAGCATCTAAGCCTATTTAAGAAAATTAAACAAAACAAAGTTAGGTTCTAAACCTATCACAAAGATTTCTCCATTAAAACATCATTGTAAGAGAAAATTGTATAGGTCTCATAGGCATAATCACAACCGGAATCGGGAATTATGTCCATAAAGTTCCACATATCAGTAAAGAGATCTTCTAAGAGCAGAGAAGAAAATATTCTCTACTGTGAAGTTACTTTAGTAAATAAATTGCACATGGATTATTTTTGTTTAAAAAGTAAATTTTATTTTACATCCTTACTATGCTAAAGAATATAGATAGGATATAATTTTAAGAAATCCTGTTTTTTCTTTAAGATTTTTAGGTTTCTTCATGGATATGGGCAGAAGCTATGTCCTACATGGCCTTGCACGAACATCCATAACGTAACAAAAACACATTTTGGGGGAAAAAAATTTTACATCAAATTTTTCAATATTCTGATATCTACTTGTTACTTGTGATCAACAGTATTCACATTATGTATTTTCTGAATCAAAGAAAAAAGTACAGATACTTTCAAAGAGTTTTAGCCAATCATGCATTTTAGCTCTCTTACCTGTTTTTACTATACTAATTCTACCTGTATTTTTTATTGCAAGAACTCATTTTGCATTCTCTGCAGAGCAGGAGTCATCAAACAGACACTAATACCTACAACTGCTGTTCAATTTATTTCAGTGCCATTAGATATGAGCCTGAAGATTCTTAATGAATGGATCTACTTCTTTATGTGCCATTACTCATATCTTGAAGATTATTCACAAACAATGATCTTATTACTTCATCTTGCGCCTACTCCACAGTTAACTCATTACTGCACATGGGACAGCTCATGGGAGCATGCGATACAGCCTTGTGGGAAGTATTTACAGGATTTTATTTCACTGTCTTCTGTAAAACACACCAGCCCATCACATAACCTCACATAGATTCTCTTTGTGACTGTTGCGTAATGTCCAACCAAGAATTTGGTACACACATTATATTTAGTTTCAATTCAGCAACAGGAGTCAACCAAGAACAGTCAAGTCAAAGACAGCTCTATTTTGTGTAAGGAAAGTAGGTTACCTAGTTAACTGCATACAAATGAAGCCATTAAGTGTGCTGCCAGGTAGAGTCTATGCACTGGAATTTTCAATAGGAAATGTGATACTGAAGGATTCACCTTCACAGAGATATGTTTAATGTTTTTTTCTAAAGAATAATCAGTTTCTGATTCACTAATAGAGCTACTGAGAATACTTCTACTTGCATCTCCTATCCTCCCACTCTGAAAGCTGTGTCACTGCATATCTGTCAGAGGATCCCTGTCACAGATGTTCTGGTTCTGCACTGACTTTTCTCATAAGAATCATCCTACAGACGTTTATTTAGATTAGTATACGTTCCTGCCATTTTTTCCTCCCAAGTTACCAAACACAACCTTATTTTCACAGTCTTCCCAAACGCAGGCATACACAAAGCAAACTCTTGGTTTTTGTTACGCTATGAAGACCGGAACATGTTTCCTTTGGGCTCAGTGAGAGCAGGATGACAGTGAGAGCAGACTCGTATTTATCTGGTGAAAACATAATCCCCCTTTTCATAGTCTGAATCATTTACCTTATTCTCCATGACACTGTTAAAATGAACACGCATTGAGCTCCTTTAGCTCCTCAGTGCTTCAGAAAAATAAACACTAAAAGGCCAGAATACATTTCTCCTTTAATTTTTAAAAACATACAAATATTAATGTGGATGCTCTGTGTAAATTATATATGGACCTAAGTGTATTTATACGACTGTGAACACTTAGAGCTGACCACTTAATATTGTTCTGTCCAAAGTTTAAAATCAAAATACACAGACAAATTCTTAGTGTGGTGCTGAAAGTCTATTACACTGTTGCATGAAGTTACCTGCTAAAACCTCACATTTTTAGTAGGCAAGGATCATTTGTTTGCGGCACCATTCCCTAAATGAAATTGCCAATGAAACGCTTAGGAAAAACAGGGCGCTTGCTCAAGTACGTTAAATCAGGCAGTGTCTAGAGAAGGCAGTGACTTACAATGGGATTGTTTTTGCTATCCAAATTAAAAATAGAGGCATATTCATTGTAGCAGGGTGATGATTTCCACAAAATTCAGCCAGCTGAAAAACTACAACTAAAGCCAACCTACAACACCCTTGCAGCTTGGATTCCGTCTGTCCATCGACGTGACCATTCCTTTCAGTAAGGATTACCAAAAGGTTTGCAGGATTCAGTGCTTAATTTTACCACACAGTATGGCGAACAGCAAGATGCCGTGGAACAACTGCCTGGTAGCAAACTTTGAAGGAATGTGTCATATACATTATCTTTATCTAGAAAGCCCAGCGTCAAGAAATGTCAGGGATAATACATGTTTAAAAGAACAAGGAGGTATTTTCTAATAATTCCTCTGTTTCTGTACTAACCTGGAAGCATACTGGCTTCAGAAATATGAAATAATATTTTGATAACCAAAGAAACTATTTCCCAACTATTTCCACTTCAAGTTGTTAACTGCAATCCTTTGTTATTCTAAAGCCCATTTTTCCTACCATGTATTTCCCTCTTCTTTTAACCATTTGGTCAGTACCTTACGATGAGCTATGCCTAGAATTGTTCTTGTCAAATAACTACTCTTTTTTTTCCTCTCCACACCTGAGCCCTTAACCAAATACTTCTGATTTAAACCAATAAAAAAAAAAAAGGCAGTTCTGTTTTCTGGAGTTTAGAAGAGGGCAGCTCAAAACTGCCCAGATAGGCTTAGTTCTCTTCTAATGGGAGCAGGTTCCTTCTAGCCTAAAAGAACGATATGGGATGCTGAATCTCTAAAGGCTGAATCCTGACCTTACTGATGCCAAAATACTTGGATCTTTTTGTCTTTAAAGAAAGCCTATGGCTCAGCAGACATTCTAGTAGCAATGTTAATAGCAATTTCTCCCATCTCCACCCCTACACACAAAGATGAGGTCTCACCTGACTTGTCGCAAGAATCATCAAACTCCACGTTGAAGGAGTGCCCGTTGTTGACTATGTTTCTGGCCGTGCCGGCATCATAACTGAAGCTGAGAGGCTTCAGAGAGGAGTCGTACTTGGCAGACTTGCTGCTAATGTCGATAGGGGACTGGCGCTCTCCATTGGCGATGGGAAAGTGTTCGTGCCAGTGAGCAGGTCCTGCAAGACAGCGAAGAGCAGTTCAGTGGGAAAAGACGCAAAGTTCGGAGAGTATAAAAGATAACCCTCGCGCTAGAAACCGGGGACTCTGTAACAGCGGCATCAGCCTTTAACAGCCTGGT
>NW_010417885.1:0-450 GCF_000710305.1 Buceros rhinoceros silvestris | reverse complement strand
CGCTGGAACCGGGGGCCTCGGAACCAGCGGCATCAGCCTTTAACAGCTTGGTAACGTGGGCAGGCTGCCGCTGCTGGCAACACAGACGAGGAGAAAGGAAATCTCACCTGGGAACCAAGGCAGGGACACGGCAGTCCCTGAGCCTCGGTGGCCGAGGCTGGGGTTTTACCGGGGTGTCCTTCCAGAGGCCACCCCGTTCTGCGGGAGCGGAGCTCCGCCTTCCCCTCTTCCCTGAGCTGTAACCGAAGTAAAGGAATGACAGTAGTAGATCAGATGCTTCAGGCGAACCGCGCGGCGCGCCTGGCTCGCTGCTAGGACGCCGGTGGCATCTCAAGGTTAAACAAAAAAAAAAAGAGACGGAAGAGGGCCACCGAGCTCATTCCCGCTTCGGGCAAAGGCTCGGTGCGAGGCGCAGCGGGCACTTCCCGGGCGCTGCTCACGGGGACCTGC
>NW_010417884.1:22102-34780 GCF_000710305.1 Buceros rhinoceros silvestris | reverse complement strand
TTTTTTTTTTCAACTGCAAATCAATATTTTGTAGATTTGGAGGGAAAAAAAATCTAACCATAGTGTTCTCTGACTGCAGGGAGTTGACATTGTAAAAATAGAAAAATCAAAAAGCAATATGAAAATACAATTGAAAACAAAGGGACACATAAGGTTTTAGGAAGATCCCACTAGTATTGTAGCATCCCAACAAAAAACTTCACTTTGTTTTGATTCAGAAGCTATCCACTTCCTGGAGGGATCTTGGTTGAACAAAAGATAGCAAGGAGACATAGAGAAGACAGGACTTCAGTCTCCTGGGAACTACTAATATGCTTCTTCTTGCCCAAACTTACTTCTGTTTGGATGGTCCCTACGTAATACTATGTGGGCAGTGTTAAGGTTATGGGGTTTTATTGTCTCCATCACTGGTTGTTCTGCACTCATCACAAGATACATCAGGCATTAGCCTTTTCTGTGTGAAACATTTGAGTAATTTTTTGTTTGATGCCACTTTATGAAGGAATCAAAGTCACAGGCAGAAATATTCATACAAACTTCAAGAACTGCTGTATTTCTGAAGAAGACATTTTCAATTGCAAAAATACTACTGGGTGAGAAACAGGAGTTCTGAGTAGATGAATAAAAGCACAAATTATTTATGGATCTTCTCAATACAGTGAAAAAGCAATGGGCTACATTTAAGTGTCTTGCAGCATAGCTTAAACCTAAAAAATTTACATGAGGAGTTTTTCACCTAATGAGTAAACTGAAGATGCCAAACAATCTACTTTGCTTATACCTGCCATAAAAACCAATGTGGAAACAATAACTGAGATTTGGATTGTTGACTCAATCAAAGAATAATACAGGGCCTTTTTATCAAAGAAGACCTCTCATATTTCCATCCTGAGAATTTAATTGGGAGGTATTACATTTCTGTGTGTCCCCTAGACAGTACTGAATTCAGAAGATAGGTGTGACTATGGCTATTCCAGAGAGTAAACAATCCACCAGAAACATATTTACTATGTGTTTTAGAGATAGAACTGGATTTGTCTAGAGTTCACCATTGTATTTCATTATTTAGCGTCATTGTTTCTAAATATTACACTCTTTTCATAGTCCTGAAAAGAAAATACTGAAAAAGCCTATTTTACTGTACGTTCCAGAATGAGAAAAATAATAAAAGTGAAGCGTCTTACTCTTTGGACTGACAAAAACTAGCGTCCAAAGTGAAACTTTGTGACTAAAAGCTCTTCTAACTGCTCCTATCAAGAGCAAGGCGACAAGTTGAAACCATGAGTCTATTAACAAAGCAATCACTAATAGGCTCTCTCTATGTACCTGTGGCATTTTTTCGTCATAATATTGTCCAGCATCTTGAAAGAGAATATTGAGAAAGGACTACCTGATCCAAGCCTGTTTTACAGTGAAGTTACTAGATGAAGACAGACTTCTTTCTTTTCATAATTAAGGGTAATAAATTAAAGAAATATAACTGTATCGGCACAAATATCAATTATTATTATTATTGGCACCTAATGCTTTTAAGCTATTGGATCAAATGAAGACAGTGAAAGTCAAGTGGAAAGATTCTTGGTGCTAGTCAGTACTCAGTGAGAAAAAAGACATATTCTTGTCAACAGGACTAAGGAGAAGAGATTACAACAGAGATTTATTTGTTGAGTTTCATAGTAACCAAGCCAATCTGAAAATACAAAGTTCACAATGTACAAGGATGTTCATTGCATAACTGGATGCAAACCATAACACAGTATGTTATATTTCAAACTTTAACCACAAGGTGATGTAATAGAAGAGTTTGGTATGTTATCTGACTATAGACCCATAATCAGCACAATCATTACATTTATGAGATTTTGCTTAAGAATGAAAAAAATTGTTGACACACCTAAATTGCTGTTTTTTTCTATTATTAGATTTCTATTATTAATAATAAAAAAATCAGTTGGCGAGGAACATAGCAGTTCTGAAGATCCTTACTTAAAAACCACAGAAGCTCCACAAACAAACAAAAACCAAAGAAACAAAACTCTGTTGATATATATTGATAAACATAAGAATAAAGAAAAAAAAGCTTACACAAGCATCTCATGTTAAAATGTGTATTTCTGTTGCTGTGTTACGTTGTGCTGAAAGCAGTGGATCCACCTTTTTCACTTTCAAAGAAATATTTTGAAAATATTCATGGGTAGGTACAGGATTCTTTAGACCTGGTAGACCTTTGACATTGATCTAACCACTCTTGTCCCAAGATTTCCCCCTTCCCACCCCTCTTTTTAAAGAAAGGGAAGCTAATTGGAAATGATCCAGCTGAGTTATATTGGAATTAGAGGAGTTAGTCATTAAAGAACAGATTTGTAACAACATGGCTCACAGTCTGCTCTCATTTAATTTCTTCCGTGGGATTAATCCCATTGAAATCCCAAGAATCAATTTGAGTTACAATCCCGAAATTAAAACCAGAATGAGACCAGTGGATTTAACAGACCAAATCACATGATCATTTGATGTAAGTCAGATTTTCTGTGTATAGGCACTGAAGGTCATAAACCTTTTGTAACAGCAAGAATTTTTGGCCAGTTTTGATCATCTTTTAATACCAGATGTTCCTGGTCCCAAATGAACGTGAACTAGCTTATGGTTTTGTATCAAGGAAACATAAAAATCTGTGGTTTTGCACTGTTTGGTTGTGAAACTAGGTGATACTGGATAGACTTGAGGAAATTTTGTTTTGTTCAAATGAAATGAGGCGTTCAAATGAAATGAGGCATTCAAATGAATGACGATTTGAAATCTCTAATTTTTCAATATTTTAAAAAGCAACATTGTTCTGATTCCAGACCATGAAGCAAATCAAAGTATTTCAAGTGCTTTTTTTTTTGCCTGAAGAAAACTTTATGCAACAACATACCATATAATAGAAAAGCAAAATAAAAGTCCTGAATAGTTTATGGTGTAATGCTTGATGTGCCAAAACTTTGATTGAACCAAGTTATAGTTTGGAAGGAACAGAAAATCTGTTATACCAAACTCTATGTATTTTACTTAGTTTGATAGCACCTGTTCTGGGACTTCAACTAGCAAAAGCTACCAAGTAGTTCACATTGCCCGTTCCTCAATGAATTCCTCAATGATTTCTCTGGGAAGACATGTTCAGAGACACAGATAAGTGATTCAGAAGGCTTTTGATTTGGCAGAAACTCGTGGGTCACAGAGATTAAGTTTGGAAACTTCTTCACAGAATCATAGAATGTTTTGGGTTGGAAGGGACCTTCAAAGGTCATCTAGTCCAACCCCCTGAACCAGGGATTTTACCCAACTCCTTGGGCTGGTGCAGCAGCTTCAGGTACACCTGCACGGAGGAAAATCTTAATGCTATACGGACTGAGTCTTGAAGCTGAAAGTCATATAACTAAGATTAATTTAAGGACTTCTCAAGTATTCCTCTTTACCTCCAGCAAGGGACATTTCATTTCCAGCCTTTTGCACAGTCTTTAGCATAGCAAAAATCTTAAACCTTTCAGTGGCACCTAGCCAGACCAACAGTCATAGCAGCTGAAATTTCACCAGCATTGTAAGCATTCAGTTGCGACACTAAACTGTTACAGTCTTGTCTTTCTTCTTTCTCTGATTCTATGATAAATATAGCTAAAGAAGGCAAAAGGTAGGATCGCTCTTTCACTACTGAAAGTAAATAAAAATGTTCTGAGAATTGAAATATATTCGGTAACAAACGAACCAGAAGCCTGGAAGTCTAAGGAGAAGTACAATTTCCTTAGAGATTTTAATAACTTATACTGCTCCACAGCCTGGGTTGCTGTCATTAAGGGCAAAAGTTAGAAGAAGAAGAAATTTAGTAGCAATTCAAGGATTAAATAAAGGTAACAGTGTAAGCTGTTGTGCTTCCTAATATGAGTGAGAAAAAATGACTTTGGTTTAATATCCGTCTGAAAGACATGGCTATTTATGCAGCATTCCCCATTGTGCACCACCAGCCTGAACAACACAGGGAAGTCCTTCAGTAGGACTTTGTATACTGTTCTGTTCCAGTAAATAAAAACTCTATGTCATTGAATAAGAGTGAAATGTAATAAATATTTTTTTAAATTACAGTAACATTTTTCTGAAGTTGAAATGGAGGAAAAAACAGAATTTTGAGGAGAATTTACCAATTTTAACTGAAATAATAGACTATGAGCCTGAGTGTTAAGTGATTCTATGCTTCCAATTGATCCTTGTTCCACAAATCTTTTCAAAACTTCATAGAAACCAATATGGAGCATGAATTTTGTAATAGGGGACATCATTGTTTCATTTCAAACTCACAGAACACTATGAACAAAACCAATTAGACCACAGTCTTTTCCATGCGTATGTAAAATGGAGAGATGGATGTGAACAGAGATTGAGTTGCCTACACCTCACTGTGAGGTCTTCAAAGTGCTTTTGATGATTATCCATTGCAATGTCATCTTTTGCTTCTGACTCTTGTAAATAGCTAATGGTGAATTTTAAATTGTGTTCTGAGGTTCACAGCAAAAAGATTTACCCTAAGTCTGTGCATCTCCTTTTTAAGTTTTTCGTATAATGATCCTTAAGAGACCTCCAGTGACATCAGGGCCAGAACTGTACAAACATAAGAGACAACAATGGCTACAGATTTTTTTTAAGCATATTTTTCTCCTGTTTATGAAGCTGGTGGAATTTTATGGCTTTACTCACCTATTCCTTCTGGCCACAATCCTGCATTTGCAAAGTTCACTGAGAATTGTTTGGTTTACTGTAACTTTCCATCTAGTATCCGCAGTGATACTGGCAATGATGAACGTAGCTGGTCAGGATTCTGGGATGCTTAAGTATTAGAAACCACAGAAGAAAAACTACTTATGCTTATCTTCGGAGTTTGTCTCCCAGATGTAATAATTATTGCTACTTCAACTACTCTCTAACATCTAGTCTTCTTTTCTGTCAGTCTTGATTTGAAAGAGGAATAGCTGCGGTGCTTTGTATTTCTGACGTCAAGAATTGGTAATCCTTAACATAATGTGAACTAGCAAATTTATCTCCAGGAAAAAAGCAATAGTTTGCATAACAGAAGAGATCTATTCCAGCTCAGAATCATGCCAGTCCTAACTAATCATGCCTCTTCCAAACCTGAAAGTCCTCCACTCCTACCTGGTATGTGTACTTGTTATCACCACAGAATACAGATCAGACATGCTTCCCTCCAGAAGTATAATCCAGCAATTTTCCTTAGTGTCTCTGCCTTCTGAGCTTTGTGAGGTCTAAAGATGTAGGCACAATAATTTGATGCATAAGAAACGGGAAAAGGGAGATATTTATCACTCTTTTCCTGCAAGAATGCTCATATCAGTAAATGAAAGATGGTATCCTAAAGTACCCCTTATGAACAACTAAAAGAACCTTTGGATCCATAAAGCCAGGTCTGTGCTTGTTGCATATCTGAGGATTTCTCAAAATTATTTGTTAAAATAAGAGAAAACTAGAAAAAAAATATTTGTGCTCATGTGATTATTGCAGTGTGGGAAATGAGATAAACAAAACCATCTGGGTTTTCATGGAAAGGAGAGTGGTCACTAATTTTTACAGAGACTTTGCTAGCACACACCCAGAAAGATCAGAAGCAAAAGAGCATGAAGTCCTTCACTCTTAACCTAAGCCTTTAGGGAGCATAGTCTCGTTTAGAAATCCATCAGCACAGATGGCCACATTTAATAGTTGCATGGCTGTCGAGAAATATTGTTTCATCTATATTGCCCAAACTAAAAGGAAATTTTTCAAAACAAGAAAGATGTTTCAAACCAGAATAAATCCCTTTGAAGCGAATAGCAATTACGCAATCTACCACAACCCACCAAATGTCTCAGTCTGTTACTGTAATGACCATTTTAAAAGCAGAACAGTAGTTCAGCCTGTGTCTCAGCTTCTGTGCAGTGGATATAATTCAAGACATTAGTCCCCAATCCAAAGGTTGTTTTCTGAAATGGATGCACTGTACATAAAACGGAGTTGGAGTATTAACCCATCTCAAATGCACTATCGCTGCCACATCACACACTAAAAACCCTTTACAACCAACATAAGCAATATTGAAATTGAAATGTTTCTAGGCTGCATATATCACAGATACAAACCAGAGCTCTGTAATCCCCCTCTATACCTCTCTACTTATTAATTAACAAAATTATAGGCTAATGAAACTTTAGGAGTATAGAGTTCTGGATCTCTCGCCAACTCACCTCCAACAGAGTTGGTCTTAAGTAATCATTAATACTATGAGGTGATAAGACACCATGATGATGAACTACTACAGAAATGCTGTCTTACAGCATGAAGTGTTACACAGATTCCAGCGAGATCATAATGAACATACCTATGACTCTTTATTGTAATACGGGTAGGCAAATGATGTGTAATTGAGAGTTTTACATTAAAGGTACATCTTTTATTCCAGAATGATTCAGCAGATGAGGTGCAAATGTTAAACAACCACAGTGATGTCATCGCCCCACATGTAAAACTCTGGAACAAGACCCTGGCAACGCAGCTAATGATGTTACTGTACTATAAGTAAGCCAAATATTTTTTAAGCAGTTGTAGGACAGATTTCGCTGCTTGCAAGCCAAATGGACTTGCCAAAAAGTTGTCCTAAGACTTAATAAATAATATAAGTTAACCATGATCTACATGTCAATAAAACAGCTGAATCAGCCTTTATAACTCCAGAGGGGATGCAGTAACACAACAAATGTTCAGGTGACTTACCTAGCAACACTATACCAATCAATCTTTGTGTTTACATGATTTGAGTAAAGGTTTCATCATTATATTTTTATTCATATGGGTGCGCATGGATTGTCTGACAGGAAGAGTCTTCATCATTCCAGTATTTCATAAGAGAAAATGCAGATGTAAATTACCCTTCTCCTAGGAGCAGTGAAGAACAAACCCCACCATCTCAGAGAGGAGAGGCTTTCTGGTGAGGTATGCACTTCCAAGGCAAGGAACGTAATAGAGCATAACCTAATTCCAGATATTTTATATTTTATTTCCTTCCTAGGTAGCTGTTGCCTCACTAGATTCAAAAGCCATGGTATATACTTCAGAAGAGTGAGCATGACAATTAATGTTGTGCCAAGTGGTAGAGCAGACTTCATGCTTGATTTCATTACTTTACTTTCTGATGGAGCAAGAAACATCTGTGCCATAGATACCCATAGCTGTACTGGAGATCATTATTGCCTCTTATGAGTCAAGAATAATGTCTCCAGACGTTCTCTTATCAGCTACACTTAAGTTCTTGTATTCCAAAGGCACAACTTAAATTTGAATCTAAATTTTATTTTCAACATTTTTTTGTGTTTGTTTATTTCAAGTAAACTCAAGTTATACTAATGTCATGCAGTTCTACCAGTTCATAAAGTTTAATTTAATTTTTTATTCTTTTCCAATGTGTCTTAGCTATAAAGTGAATTTAAAAAATTGAGACCAACCATTAAAAACCCAGACATAAGAGGAAAGTAGGGACAGCAAAATCCCACCTGGTGGGCATACTGTGAACTTCATTTGCATCCCCAAACTGACTTTGAGCCTAGTAAGAAGCAAAAGGGTGGGGCCAGAGGGGAAATGGGAATGTATTGAATAGTATAAGAAGTATCCCTTCTCAGGATCACAGAACATTTTAAAGCTTTTCCAGGACAATTTACGAAATATTTACCTCAAAAAGTAGCTTTCTGTCTACTTCCACCTAAGCTTGCCTCTGATATGTTAAAGAAAATGCTCAAAGAAAATGATCAAAGACAGACATTAGCACCTACCTCCAAATTTCTTAACAACTGTGAAACTTGAAAATACTGACACCCAAATAGGTCTGGATTTTGTATATGGTGTACAACTTGGGACAAACAAAGAGATATGGCTAGGCTTAGCCTTTCCGTTTTCTGCAGCTGTGTACTTCAATTTGACACTTTTCCATCTTTTAGGTCAGGTTCATGAGGACATGTGGCTGCTTTTTGATGCCAGTCTTCAGCTGCCAGGGGATGGGGCCTCAAGTATTTAGTTTTTCTAAACTAGACTTAGCACTGACTAGTGTTTCTCCTCATTTCTTGGACTCCTGTAATCTGCAAACTAGTTTATTTGGTGCCTTAGTCTGATTAATTTTAGACAGTCTCTCAATTGAATTATATAGTGCATTTGTATAATGCTCAGCACAGCTTGATATTTGTTCATGTCATAATGAGGATGAGGGCAGGTGTTCCTAACACAGAAGGACTTAGTGGGTGTGTGAGGAGTATTTGTGAGGAGTATTTCAGATTTGACATCTGAAATAAAAGCAGCTTTGTACTTGTAAACTATCAAAAGCACAATGGATAGATGATGAAGTGGAAAAGACAGGTGATGCAGGGATATTATGACAACTGTTCTTCACATACCAAATATCTGCTTTTCTTTCATTTTAACCCCTACTGGAAAGATGAATTATATTTGCCCCTGTCTTTGGCTCTGGGAATTTGTGGCCTAGATGTGTACCATCTTACATTTGTACCTTGCTCATGGAGAGTCTCTGAATCTGAATCCTAGCAGTAGTCTAGGAAGTGTATTTTTGTCGCTCAAGTGCTTCATGCACAAAAGAAGGCCAAATTGAAACCAACAGCTAAATTTCCCAGGCACCATCTAGCACCACTCAGACCACATCTCCAAATCAAAAACACTGCAAAGAGCATTCAAAATATGTGTCTGTCTGGGAAGAGCAAAATCTAAGACATGTCACGATGAAGTCAAAACTCAAAACATCTTGCGAATAACCTGCTTTTTAACAAAAATACTGAAAGTAAACTTTACTATTAGCTATGCAATTTAACTAAAACATACAGTCAGATCTGTGATTATGTATAGTTATCTCTGAAATATATGAATGTCTGCTGCTATAAGCTCAGCCTGGCCAAGCTATCCCAAGATTAGATAAATTTATGGATACCAAACAGATGCTTCCTTAATGTAGTGCTGGCCTTTGTGCAACATTCCCTTGGCATAATGAACTATTGCTGTACACTAAAAGAAAGTTGCAAGTTGCCGTTCATTTGTCTAAAACCAGAGTTATCTTGATCAAACTGTTCAGGAGAGAGTATTGAGGAGAACTGTGTTCAATATTTTCTGAAGTAATAACTGCTACTGTTCAGTACTTGGAGATTAGGGAGATGTATGCTGCATCATAGGAAGAATCATTACAGCAGACTATGTATCTGCAAAGGTAACGTTTTTATCTCTCCTCATTGAAAGGTTGAAAGGCTGTTTTCCACCCCTCATTTTCAGAACTGGCAAACTTTCTGAAGTTCAGATTTGTGGAAGTAAACCCTCTCGACAGAGGAGATGATGTCTCACACTTCCTGTGGAAGATAATTTTCAATCACAAAGAGCTAACATTACAGAGTGATTTTCCCTGTCTATATGAGGGAGTCAATCAAATGCTCAGAATTCAGCCCCAAAATTTCCAGATGCTGAAAATTCTAGTTAGATGTTTATGGAGCTGACTGCACTCTTGTTTTGCTTAAAAAGAAAGGTACTTTAAGGCAATGCAAGAAGAGATTGGGTCTTATTTTTCCACAGGATTCTCCTTTCATTATGCATGTTATAAGTTTAAGTACGTATCAAAACACCAATTCGAAATTTGCAGGAACAAATTCTAGAAAGTTGATTTTATATTGTAATTGCTACAGTAATATTTTAAGAGAATACTTTCAAATCTTACTGTCTTGCAATATTCCCCACATCAGACGTATATCTCAGAAAGTGATGCTTGATTTTCTTTGTAGCCTATACCAAGAGTCAAGACGTATTTTGGCTTGCGATGGATAAGCAATTTCAACATGACATCATGCATTTCTTATTGCCTTTCTCCAACCACTGACGTCAACAAGCTGCTTAGTTTTATCGTCACTGATTTTGATAGCTATGGTTTCTCTTATATTTTCAGATTTACTCTTGAAATGTTCCCTGGGGGGTTTCTTAAATGAGATGAAATTTAAATTACATAGAAAAAAATAATCCTAAAGGAGGTCTATTGTTTTTTTTCGTATTACTGTTAAGTAATTTTGTATTACCTTGTTAAGGTAAGATGTTAAGCTTAGATGCCTGCTTATGTCAGATAGATCTTCCAGGAGGCTGGACTAAGAGAGAGTTCTCATGTACATTACTGTAAATTTGAAGCATTTTTTTGTTTTTTGTTTGTTTGTTGTTCTTTTGGGGGACAGGGAAGCTGGATTTTTGGGGGGGGTTTGGGGTTTGGGTTTTTTTTTCCCCCTCTTTATAGCTCTGTTACCTCACTGAAAAGGAATGAAAAAATGGAAACTGCTTTTAGAATTCATAAAGTGCTCCAGAAAGAACTATCCCAGAATATTTGTATGCCAGCTTTGGCTGAAGGAAGAGGGAGAGAGTGGAATCTTAAGCAATGTTCAAGTTTATTTTTAACCTTTGGATTCCATCTAGCTGCTGGAGCCAGACTGTAAACTACAGAACTGCTGAGACAGTCACTGAGCGTCAATGAGCCAGTAGTTTAGGCTAGTGTTCCAAAGGAATATAAACTGAGCTAAAGGATCAGACAATCAGGGTCAACAAACGTATACTGGTTTACACCACTACAGCATAAGTATATATTTGTATTAACCATGCTACAACATCCCCACTCCCCCACCACCGCTTTCCATGTGAAATCCACACATTTTCCATTTTAAGCACTTTATAATGATGATCGTGAAAAGTTTTGTTCTTTGAGGTTTTACCGCAGTTTACCACTAGAGACATACTTAACTGGAAAGGCAATGTCAAAGATTAATGGGGAATTCAGGGAAAGGCTGCTCTTATTTTTCTTTTTCCAAGCCAATGGTCACAAATACCGTACGATCAGAAGATCCATGTTTCTAACCCAGAGCCTGATTGCACTACTGGTCTATAAGATTATTCATTTACCCATTTCTTCGCCAGTTACCACTTGGATCTCTTCAGAATTCCCTTTCCCCTTGCCTCCACCCTGCTTTGTGTTATTCACATCCAATGTATGAAAAATAACACTAGCAAGTCTCCCAGCCTTTTCTCAAGAAAAAACCAGTCTGATATAATTCAAAGTTATCCATCATTTTATATTCCTCCAGTGGAAACAATACTGATTTCTTTTGTCTGTCACTGCACACCTGAAGAAAGAACCACACAGAGCATGTGACACATATAGGAAGCTCAGATGAAATAACCTGTATCTCAGACACAGGAACTTTTCAGATGTGTAGTAGCCAGGCTTACCTCAACATCAGTGAGCACCTGCAAACAGAAAGTTCTGGGGATACTTACACAATGCTTTTCTGTGCTATAATATGCTAGATCATCTCTTTATCAAACTGAAAGAATAAGCAAGGAGTCCTTTAAAAGTTATGGTTATGGTCCTCATGAGGAACTTCAACTACAGCAATATCAGTTGGAGATGTAAGAAATCCAAGAGGTTCTTGGAATGCATTGATGACAACTTCCTTCTCCACATGATAGAGAAGCCAATGATGAGAGCTGCTATGCTAGACCTTGTTCTCATCAACAAGGAGGGGATGGTGGCTAATGTGAAGTTCAAGAGCAGCCTTGGCTGGAGCAACTAAGAAATGGTTGAGTTCAAGATCCTTATGGCAGCGAGGCTGGTGCACATCAAGCTCACCACCCCGGACTTTGGGACAGCAGGCTTTGGCCTCTTCAGGGTCATGCTTGGTAGAGTACCATGGGATAAATCCCTAGAGGGAAGACGGGCCAGAGAAAGCTTGTTAATAATAATCGGGATGACCTTCTCCACGCTCAGGAGTGATGCATCCTGACAAAGAGGAAGTCAGGAAAATCCAGGAGGCTCCTGTATGTATCCAGGAGCTCCTGAGCAAACTCAAACACAAAAAGGAAGCCTACAGAGGGTGGCAGCAAGGACAGACAACCTGGGGGGAATACAGAGAAATTGGCTGAGCAGCCAGGGATAAGGTTAGGAAAGTCAAAGCCCTGATAGAATTAACTCTGGCCAGGGATATCAAGGACCACAAGAAAGGCTTCTATAGGTACATGAGTGATAGTAGGAAGATGCAGAGAAAATGTGGGTCCTGTCCCACATTTTCCTCTCCCTATCTCAGGAGACCTGGATACCCAGTATGTGGAGAAGGCTGAGGTACTCAATGAATTTTTTGCTTCAGTCTTCACCAACAAGTAGTCCAGTCACACCATCCAAATTGCAGAACGCAAAGGCAGGGACTGGGAGAATGAAGAACCATCCACTGTAGAAGATCAGAGTTGAGACCATCTAAAGAACCCAAAGTTGCACAAGTCCATGGGACTTGGTAAGATGCATCTGCAGGCCTGAGGGAAGTGGCAGGTGAAGTGGTTAAGCCACTATTCATCATATTTTAGAAGTTGTGGCAGTCCAGTGACATTCCCACTGACTGGAAAAAAGGAAACATAATCTGCATTTTTCAAAAGGAAAAAGGGGATCTACAGGACAATCAGTGTCACCTCCATGAACAGGCCAGCAAGTCTGTGGAACAGATCCTCCTGGAAACTGTGCTAGGGCACATGGAAAGTAAGGAGGTGATTGGTGACAGCCAACATGGCTTCTCTCACGGCAAATCATGCCTGACAAAT
>NW_010417884.1:0-22012 GCF_000710305.1 Buceros rhinoceros silvestris | reverse complement strand
GTGACATCCAACATGGCTTCTCTAACGGCAAATCATGCCTGACAAATTTGGTGGCCTTCTACAACGGGTCGACAGCGTTGGTGGATATGGGAAGAGCAACTGACATAATCTACCTGGACTAGTGCAAAGCATTCAACACTGTCCCACATGACATCCTTGACTCTAAATTGGAGACACATGTTCTTGATAGAGGGACCACTTGGTGGATAAGGAATTGGCTGGATGGTCACACTCAGAGAGTTGCAGTCAATGGCTCAAAGTCCAAGTGGCAACCAGTGACAAGTGGTGTTCCTCAGGGGTCGCTATTGGTACCGGTGCTATTTAACATCTTTGTTGGTAACATGGAGAGCAGAGACTGAGTGCACCCTCAGCAAGTTTGCCAAAGATGCCTTTCTCTGTGTGGCAGTCAACATGCTGGAGGGAAGGGATGCCATCTAGAGGGACCTTGACAGGCTGGAGAGGTGAGCTTGTGTGAACCTCATGAGGTTCAACAAGGCCAAGTACAAAGTCCTGCAGTTGGGTTGGGGCAATAGCCAGCATAAACATAGGCTGGGCGATAAGTGGATTGAGAGCAGGCCTGCAGAGAAGGACTTGGGGAAGCTAGTGGGTTAAAAACTGAATATGAGTCAGGAAGGTGTGCTCACAGCCCAGAAAGCCAATGGTATCTTTGGCTGTATTAGAAGAAGTGTGGCCAGCAGGGCGAGGGAGGTGATGTTGCTGCTCTACTCTGCTCTGGAGAGACCTCACCAGGAGTACTGCGTCCAGCTCTGGAGTCCTCAGCACAAGAAGATCGTTTGTTCCCCAGCGTTTCTCCTTCTTGTGGGGCTCTTGCTTCTGAAACACCTCCATACTGACAATTTTCATCTTCTCTTCTTAGAAAATAACACTCTTCTTCTAATGGTGTGATCTTTTTCTGTGTTTTTTAACTTCTGTGTTGACTGTGTGAAAATTCCTACCAAAAGCTCAACACAATATCAGCCAGAGAACTTAATGTTTTCTTGGATTTTTAAAGGTTTTAAATCTTTTATTCTCACTATTATTAGCATAAATGAATAATGCATCTGTTTTCAGGTATAATAAAAAATGACCAAACTCTGTTTAGAGTTTTCATCACAGGATAACCCATATGCTTGAAACTTCAAGTGTGAGCTAATATTAAAAGGTGTCATCGGCTGGCTGAGTATGCCAAAACCTGGGTCTTCCCCAGCTCTGCTCTTTGCTTACAACTTGCTTAGCTCTCAGCTGCTTACTGCCTGCCTGCCTGTGGCTGCTGCACCCCTGCGCTGTGGGGCAGACCCTTCGCCACTGCACCCCCGCGTTTGTTTCAGCCACCATGGTTCTTTTGTTCCATCTCTGCGAAAACCCACGTGGCCGCCGCCATTTCGAACACTGCTCAGTATTCATTTTGCTGTGTTTTCTTAACCATGTTTAACCTTTGTTTTCCATCCCATACAAACCCGTTAATATGTCATTGGCTTTTCTGTATATATTTTCTCTAGTGTTATTAAACTTGTTTCAGTGTTCCAAACTTTCAGAGGTCTCACAAATTTTTCTTTCTTTCTCATCTCTGCTTTTAACTATTTCTCTCATAGTGCAGGAGAGAGGGAGGTTAGAAAGAGGAAAGAACCTGATTATTCCTAAACCTCAGAAGATGAGCTGTCTGAATTCTCTGTTTCTTTAAGATCAATTGGTATAAAAGAACCTCAAAGTTGCCTCAGTATAGCTGAAAAATAGAACACCCAGTGGTGAATGGCACTCTTCTGACATTGACATATGCAACTTCCATAAGTAAAACCTCTATAGAAGGCCACCAATTCAAGGCAAAATAAACTGTACAAGTCATCAATCACTTCAGTAATGAATAGATGGAGAGAAGGGCAGAAGGGAGAGGAAAATAATCTAATTGTTGGCTCTGCTCTTCGCTTTCCTTCTCCTAGCAGATGGTACCCCGCTATCCCATACTCTCCTGTATCCGTCACTTTCCTTTGATAAGGAGGTAAAAGGAAGGTAGGTACAGACCTAGGCTTGTGCACCCAGTCAGTGGAGACAGGGAGATGTCATATTTTGAGCCCCACATGGATGGCATTGTTTGGAAGAACAGCAATAATGCTGCTACAAAATTCACCTGCAGTTCTGGGAAATGCTAAGCCCTGCTGAGTTCCAGGAGTCTTATATGCTGTTGTAAAGTGTTCGCTGACGGTGCTGGGAACTCCATGCTTCTGCAATTATCCTTGCTCATGCCAGTATTTATGACTGAACTTGTGCCTGTGGAAAATTCCAAAACAGTACAGTTAAGGTATCTTACAATGTAAATGCAGCCTCTTAAATCACTATGACACATGACCTCTTTCTTTTTTGTTCTTGTTTTCTTTTAGGAAGAACTTACTGCGTACAAAGATAGACTTTTCTTTATGCAAAATGAGTTGTATAGGCATTCATCCCATTACGACTGTATTTCCTTTCAGAATAGTGATGCCCATCTAATACACAAGTAACTCTGTTTCATTCTTACCTCATATAGAAATGCATGTTTTAGCATGAATAAGTTGAGAACACAGTGAAGTGTTTCATTAGTATGTGATCTTGTATTGCTCCTTGTATTAAAACACTCTTTGTATACTTTATTATCAAGATATCTCCCCTGAAACTATAGTAAAGTGGCTTGACCAGGTTTAGGAGCTAGTGAGGAAGGTGATGGCTGATTTTGATGACATTTAAGGTATCATGTGTCTAGATTTGACAATGAGTTTATTGCCATGGAATGTATACGAAATATGATCTGACCAGATCTGATCAGATTCTGGCAAAAGAGTGCCAATCATCCCTTAAAAAATAAATAGTTTGGGATCTTGCAAGTGTAGAAGCTTGCAGGTGGTTCATTAGACTAATGAAGTGAGTAAGTTGCAAGTAGTACAGAAGGGCTGCATGTCACGTTGAACATATGAACATATGAAAACTTGTCTACATTGCTGTCTAAGGCAGTAGTGTCGAAGGGTGTTTTTGTTTTTCTGTCAAAATGTAAGTTACTGTTACTTCAATGAAATACCACTCTACTGCTGTACACTAGATGTTGTCTGAATATATCATAGAATCATAGAATGGTTTGAGTTGGAAGGGACCTTAAAGATCGACTACTTCCAAATCCCCTGCCATGTGCAGAGGCACCTTCCACTAGAGCAGGTTGCTCAAAGCCCTGCCCTTGAACATGTCAAAGGAGGGGACTTCTCTGTGTTTGCTTTGGTTTTCCTCCCACTCCCTTCACTTTTAATTCATGTCATCCAATACAGAATTTCAGCTATGCCTTGAATCTGAAATGATGGCTGCTAAGCCAGCCCCTGGAATCCAAAGTTTCATTGACAAATGGACTCATACTTGTGTTAAGCAAACATCTCTATTTTTACAACACTGAAGGTTATGTTACGGGAGATGATATCTCCCTCTTCAAGCATTAATATAAATTTCACCAGTAATTTTTGCTTCCATGAGAACAATTTCCTCTCTACTTTTCCTAAATTAGGGAAAAAAAAAGAAAGCCAACAGGAGTGACAGACTAGTTCTTCTATTGCCATCATTTAATGTTTCTCGTGTAAGTAACATTGGCATATGGTATCATAGCCTTGTTTCTTCTTAGGTGTCTTGCTGCTTTAAGGCCACTTCATTTTGGTTCTGGTCTCTATGCATTCAAGGGTTTATGCAGTATGAAAAACTTAAAAGACGTGCTTTGGTGCAGATGTGCAAGAGATATCTGGCTACCAAGAGAGGCTTCCCAAGATGAAGCACAAGATTCTTTTCAGTAGGGATCTACAAAGTACATTAACACCGGCTACAAATGCTGTGACCAGATCTTGTATGTTCTTAGTTCAGCACGCCTTAAGCGCAATGCTGAATTTCCTCATGCTCTAAGATTCTACACAACCCACATCTTAGTGGCATGGTATGCTTCCTGTTTCTCTGTAACAATTACCTGGTAAAATACATGGGGATTTGGTTGCAAAATGCATAGTATTCTTAAGATTAGCTCCATGCTCTTAAAAAATTCAGTGCACGAAGACACGTTCCTTCATCATTTATTGCCACAGGCTTCGTATAGAGGAAAACTTAATCCCAGACTCCAAAATATTTCACTTTTCAGTATGATTGTTGACAATCTCTATCCATCAAAACTGTCCTTTTGTCATTTGATGCAGAAAGACTGTTAAGGAGCGAGACCATTTTCTGCTTTTCGTTCCTGTTTCATACATGGAGTTTGTTATGTAGTGGAAAGCTTTGTGGTTCAGAGAGAGTTAAGGTCCTCAAAACCACCTTGGGTCAATAATGGCCATGTAACCTGCAAATGACTGAATGTCGCAGTTTAAAGCTGAGCCAAGAGATCACCACACAGTCCCCTGTGGACAGTTAATGAAGTACAAAAGCAGCAGTTCTTGGTGACTTCAGCAAAAAGACAGAGAAAAATGATAAAATCCATTCCAAACGAAAACCAGAAAGAAATTTGTGATTGAAGAATCAGTATCAGTTAGAAATTGCTGAGGCTGTTATGTATTGCAGAGGGAGGGGAACAATTTTGTTTGGATATATAATGATTCACTCTCAGTTTCTGTTTTTAACTTTTACAGTTAAGGTTAAAACAAAATATTTGTATAACAAACCAAAGATAATTCAAATGGCAGGAATAAATACATACAGCAAGTGAAGCTGGAGACATTTTTGCTTGCCATGTACTTAAAATACGTTTCATAATTAGAGTAGCAATCAGGTGTCACTACATTGTTATGCATGATGTAATCTCAGATGGGAAAATGAAATCACATAAAATGTTTTCTATTTTAAAAAAAATCAGTAACTGACCAGATTTAATATATACCACTGCAAGTCATTGGAAAACGTTTCTGCAGGGATACTAAGAGTTTTCTCTCTTTGAGTCCTTAAGTTAGAAAAAATTGCACTCACAAAAATAAGCATCTTTTCAAACTACACTAGAATAATGTTAAAGTACCCATCTTTAGATTAGAAAATGAAGAGGAACCTTAGAATATTGTTGTGCATTGTAAGAGAGCTGTATGAGCCAGTTTGCTTATTTTCATATCAATGAAAAAGACCTCATATCCAGGCAATGAAAAGACTAACATTCAAGGTCAAAACAGATCTTTCAAGACTGCAGAGTACAAGACTGAACCACAAGTAATCTTCTGTCACAACTACTCGAAGCTGGATCAGACTAAGAGGAACTATATTGGTCTCAGGACCACTGTGGACTCCGTCAACTTTCTGAGGCACACATTGTCCTCAGGGAGGAGTATATTTTCCTCACAAATCAGATAGATAAATAAGATAATCAGCTGCTTTGAATTAATGAAACTTTTAACCTGCCTGTCAAGATAGGCCCTGGGGTTCTGATGTCTAAAAAAAAAAAAAAACAACCAAAAACCAAAAAAAACCAACCTAAAAACCCCCACCCACAAGACAAAAAAACCCCAATGTCTATAGCAGGCAGATAGAGGTCCAAAGGCAGTTACATGTCACAGTATGAAGAATCAACACGGGATCTGAGAGAGGTGTTACGTATGTAATGATAACGTGTGCTATCTTCAGACAGACTATGTTAACCTAGACACGTGACACAGTTGCTTTCATCAGCTTGACTCTCAAAAAGTTGGGAACCAATGGTTGTTTCAGTGGAAATTACCCACACGCAGAATCTTGTGCTCCAAAATGAATTACCTCCTACCAACACAGAGGTGAGCTGAAAGTCCCTAGAACATCAGTATTTTTTTCTTTCTGACTTTATTTGCTGAAAATTAATTTAAACACTGCTCCTCGATTTCATCTTAGATTATGCTTAACAAAGAAAAAAGCCTCTGGATTATTAAGAATCACATCTGTAAAAATCTTGTCCCAGCTGCATTAGCGATACCTGCATTCTTATTGACTAAAATAAAAGGACTTCACTTCTTTTGAAATAACCAACCTAATAAAACCACCCACCTTTGCATTTTACATTTCTACTGAAAAGTGAAGCTGAAGAAATAGTCCAAGGCTAGTTTCTCACTTTTTCCTTAGGATTGAAAACCAGCAAACACATGTACATACCTCACACTGAACATTTGAGGAAACATTCAAACTTTTTGAAAAATAAAAATCACCAAACCTTAACTAATTATTAACATTACTTGAGGTTTGTATTGTTTTCTTTGACTGCTCAGTTGAACAGGCAGGTGCTTGGGGAAAAGATGGTGTTTGAGTTAACTTTTGTTTAAAATTTACTCCTTCTGTGTTGCTCAAAACCACATGAATTGCCTGGGGAAATATTTCCTGGATGATCAGCCACTTGATTGTACCTATTTCTCTAAATCAATATCATTAGAAGAAAATTTTTAGTACTTTATGCGAATGAAGGAATGTGCAACCTGACCCCTAAGTCTCATCCTGGAAACCCTGTGAGGTACGTAATTGGGATTACAGAGTGTGGGTTCCCATAGGTTTTGGAGGAATCAAGAATGATGATTAGTGTATGAGTCCCATGTTTCTTTACTGGCTAAGACGTTTGATTGCTTGTTTGTTTTGGCCACAGTTGGAATGAGATCTTTAGATATTGATACATGAAGTGCTTTATTTTGTCTTTAAGAAGATCCATTCTCTCTACAGAAGTACTAATAAAACATGCTATTTCTTTCATGGCACATTTCCGTCAGATTCGCATTTTTTTACCCTTCTGAACAGATTTTTGAAAACAGGTTAAAAATATTTTATGCTTTCACTGTGCCAATTGAAACAAAAATAAATTTGAGCCATTAACAAGTTACAAGAGACTATCCAGAGGGATTTCATAAGGCTTATTTCTACAGAAAAATATTTGCTTTTCTATGTATTCCATGTGTGATCACCAGTCAGTGGCAGTTGTTCAAAACAGATGTCCGCGATTAGCAATACCGCAGTCCCTGGTTGCTGTCTCTTGATGCATTTGTACCGATATGCAGCTATTGCCTCAAGAGTGGACTTCGGGTCAACTTTGCCACTCATGTAACATTGTTCGCTGAATAGTTTCAGGGCTTGCTTGAGTAATCTCGCTAGTATTTCAGGGGAAACCTATGCTTTTTTCAGAACCTGAATATATTCCTTGCTACCTAGTCTAACAAGTTGCTGTTAGCCTGTTTTCCATTGCAGCTTCTGTATTGGACCCGTATCTAGCTGACAAACAGCCTGGTGTATTTCCTAGAAAGACCTTGACTTTAACTGTCAAGATAATGTGCCTACTCAGTGAAAGGAAAGAGTAAGATCTTAAGAAGGCTTCAAGTGACTCAGGTGATGTTTTCATTTAGGAAATTTGATTCAACAACCACTTCAAAAGTACCTGAGCTAACTCATTTAAAGCTACTTTAAGCAGCCTGTGAAACACTAAAATGTCAGTGGAGTTGCTTAGAACCCTGAAGCAATAATTAAATATTACAGGCCTGACCGCATCGCATGACTGTTGGTGTAATATGTTTGGGGGTTGAGGAGTTGGATTTTTTATATGTTTTTGGAGAAGACTCTGAGACTATAAGCACCTCAGTAGAACAGAGAAATTACTGCAATTTGCAGAAATATACGCTTACTAATTATCCTCCCTTCTTCACACTTCTGCTTCCGTATTTCTAGTCATCACATAAAAATATACATATAATAGATATTTTATAGTGAAGATATATTAAGGTAAATTTTATTTTAAATTCTTACTCATATAACACTGTGCCTGCACAAAGTATCACCAGTGAATATACATTTAAAACCAGTTCCTAATGAGTTAGAAACACACCTTTAGAAACATTACATCATCTGTTTTATCACCCTTTATCTTATCCCTACACCATAGTGAATTCAGTTTCCCCTGCCCTCTTTTACTCTCCTTTGGTGGTGAATGGCCTCTGGAAAATACTGGGTGTGGATAGATTTCCTTGCTCACTAGGGAAGAGAGGAGTTTTCCCATCCCAAGAAGTGTTGCTTGTTATTGTTCCTCTCACCCTTCTGAATCACATACAGTAACTCTCTGCTTTTCAATATCAGTCTTTTCAACACAGGACAAGTGAAAAAAAAAGGTACTTAAAATCATGCTCTCTACTAAAGGGCACAGAAAGTACCATTTATCAGGCATGTGGATAAACTCTACTCTTGACATCTGATCATAAATTTTTAATTTCTGTGGGAAATAGTTAAGCATAATATATACAGCAGATAAAGATCATAACTGTTGTCCCTTAGCAAAATCAGTTTATTGTAAGGTTTTTGCTCTTTCATGCTTTTGATTAAGTTCTGCATGTTCATTTCTGTCGTTCAGAGGAACTCATCAGTTGTACAGACAGATACCATGCGAATGAGCAATACAAAGCTTTTTGCATCACAAAATAGTCAAATGCTAGCTATCTACCATAAAACATAGGAGGGGTGTATAGTGTGGACAAAGGCGACTCCACCTATTTTCATTTGGGACTTATCACTGGTCTTTCTCATATTCATTCCAAAGATGGAAAGTAAATTAGATCATACGAAACTCATAGGAGGTGCTATCAAACTGCTGGTTTGTCTTCAGATCCTAGAGTTGTCACAAATATACTGGAGGGAATACCAATACTATATTCAGTTGTCTAAATCTAATATAATAATAATATTTTGTTAGTGAAATTACTTGTGATTTGGACTGTACAACAGACACATTTTCTGTGAAAGTTATATACTGTATTATTCCTACTGCTTAGAAACAAGCCCCATCCTTTCCTTCCTTTAAACAGGACTTTTCTTCTAAAAATTACTTCCTATCAATTTGACACTCGCCATGGATTAAACACATAGTTGAGGGTGTACGGTAATGGAAGGAAAACAACATTGATGCAACTATTCCCCTTTCCCTTTCTTCTATTTTATTCTAGAATACCTGTAAGGGTAGGGAGGGAATGGAAAGAGTCTAAGAATATTTTTGCCAGAATTTCTTTTAATTAATATCTGTTTCATTCCTGTTTAGGCAGTGAAAGGATGATGTGAATACATTTTCTCTGAATTTCACCTCTGAGCATGGTGAAAAACTCAAGAGTTTCTTAAAAAAGTTGTGTTACACATCGATAAATATTTGTCCTCAATTCTAGGGCAAATCTCTTTCTGCAATGCTTGAGATATAGCACAGTCTCAATGAGAGTGAGAACACTACTCAAATTCATTATATGTAATATTGAAAATACAGTAAATTCTACATTTTTCAAAAGCAAAATAATATACTGATAGAGATTTAAGTAAATTCTAGACAAGCACTTTGTAGCATGCATTTACTTCCTTACATCTAATTCTTTGCTTGTTCTGTACAGTCTGTCGATACTTTCCTGTAAAATGTACCTAATTCTAACCAGGGCCAAATCTTGTACAAAGAGTTTAGTGCCCTTTGTTGCTTTAGCATGTTGTTCACTCCCCAGCTATTGTGATGAAAACTCAATAATAAATACTTTCTTGCATGGAAGTACTTACACTTTAATAGGGAAAGTGTGCTAAATCCTTAAAGATTTGACAATAAGCTGTTATCAGCAGTTGAGTAGATGGCAGCGAATACATCCATAACTGGGATGAAAACAGCATGCTGAATACTCACACATCGAATCATTTATTCATTTGAATATAATGAAAATATTCAAATGAAATATTTTTTATTTCAAATATTTGAAAATATTTTGGATGCTTACCAAAAATGTTGTTACCTATATACTGTGAGAGATCAAATAAAATTCTAAATAACAAAGAGAAAAACTAGTGATTCCACAATAAAAATGGTTGCAGAGGCCCAGGGTAAATACAAACAAAGTGTAATCTTGTTCAAGAATTACGGTTTTGCTATTCTCAGAAAAAAAACCAAAACAGAACAGTTCTTGTTTAGGAAAAAAGCTACTGATTTACGCTAATTCTAATATTTGGAAATATGTTTTCAAGTTGTGTTTTATAAAGCTGCCCCACACAGTCGAGAGGCAGTGTGCTGTCCCCTCAAGTCCCTATTTAATAATTACAAATTATCTGTCTCTTCTGATGCAGTTCACTTTCTCCCCGTTTTCCCATACTGAACATTAACTGAAGTTGGCTTACAGAAAATGAATACTTTGATTACTCACTCATCTAATCTGATAAAAACCCATCATTTTGGATACCTAACATGCAAAAAATACCACCTTTTGAACTTTAGCACACATTTCTAGTTGCACACTTTTATTTTCCCAGGCTTCTGTAGACATTTTTGTTATGACGAAAGCAGTACTGAAGAACTGTGACTTCCACTTATTATTTCAGAAGGTGTGTCGGGTCAAAACCGGACATGGAAACTTCTGCTTTTGTGGGGGAGGAGAGGGAAGGGGTATTATTTTTTTCTAACGTGAGAAGCAGGTCTCAAACAATAAATTTTACATGGGAGAAATTATTCATCTCCGATACTATACCAGGGAAATGGAGTGCTAAGCCTGAACATGCTAGAGGAAGTCTTACATATCTCATTGACCTCCAACACTCTTACGAGAAAGTGTCATTCAAAAAGCTTGCTTGCTGGTTCATTTACTCTCTTCTGAAGGAACTTGGGAAAGGATCTGCCAGCATTATTAAGAAGCATTTTATTCCAAAAGAAAAGGCAAATCAGGTTTTGCTCATTGAAATTTCCTTTGTAAAAAGGATCAAATCCTGACTTACTGTATTGTCTAAGAGAAGATAAATTGCACTCTCAATAGCAATTGTCCAATTTAAGTACATGTGAAAATATATGAGATGAGAAAATATAAGAGATTTTTTATTTGTCAATGTTCCTGTATTCCTAAAATTGAAGACCTTCATAATTTTTATCTCAGTTCTTTGTGTTGAAAGTGTTTAGAAATACCTAACAAAGGTAAAAGGATTGAAGTCCAGACTCACATTAGCATTTAGTCATCTAATGCCCATAAAAATCCATGACAACTAGGTACTACAACAACTGTCAGTCTGTGCCTAAACAACTCACCAAAGAGTTAAAAAGAAAGTGTGTGGCAGAACAGAGAATCAATTCCCAGTCTCCAAAAAACAATATCTCGTGTACATTTCTTTCAGCAGTAGTTTCAATTTAGGCAGCTGCTTGGACCAACAGTTGTTTTCCTATCTTCCCTGCCTGCAAACATCACTCTTACACCAGTGCAAATATTAGTGTGGTTCTTGGTAAAACAGATCAGGAATAGAAACACAATGCCGTGGTCCATATCTGTCCCAGGACCAGATGAAAAATGCTGCTAAATCAAAGCCACTCTAAGAAGGACTGTGATAGAAAAACAAAAGAGACAGACATGAGAGAAAATTCTAATGAGAAAACAATGAGCCTGTAGAAGGTTTAGAATCCTTATTGGCAACAAAATTGTCGAAACACCCCTCAAAAAGCAACAACTTCTAATGAGTAGATTTGCAAAAAGTGGAGTTACAAAATTACTATGGTAAGGCTGCCAAAACTAATCTCAGTTTAGATTGTTCCCTTCAAAAACTGCTGTAATTATGTTTATCTTATTTCTTACTGAAGAAATAACAAGTTCTATGAATTATGGATAACACTACATTTGGACATGTTAGAATCTCTCCATTTCCACTCCCTTTCCCCAATCTCAGTTGCTTGGTCTACTCCCTGCTTTGTTTTCACCCGTTCCTATCTTTAAATCTGTTTCCTGCCTTCCTTCAGCATTGTCTCTCTCCTCACCAAGAGATTACCTTATTGGAAACTGGAGCAGTAGTACTGAAGTGAATGCTTTCAAAGATTCACAAAGGTTAATACGGCCTGAAACAAGAAAAGCAATCTGGTCACTCTCAATAATATTTGTTACATGCTCACACTGATGAGATGAGGTTTTCTGTCAGAATAGGAACCTTCTATCCGTCAGGTTGCACACCTGAAACTACATCTTAACAACATTCCCCACCTACCTGCACCCTCTGCAATAGCTTAGGAAAATCTAGATTAAGCTTGACTTTGCAACACTATAAACCACAAGTTTTGAAAGAAAACTTTAATTTTTGCATCAGAACGATGTGGTAGCATTTAACACGGATCCACAGAAAGACACACAAAAGCAATGAACCAAAATGTATCAGTCTGTCAATCTATCCCAGTCAAACAACTGTTGTAATGCTACCACCACAGCATTAGTCTGTAACAATTAACCAAATCCACTGTTGATGAATTATGAAACTGATTTTGAATTGAACCACATAGTGAAAGTAACTACATTTTGGACTATGTGAGGTGTAGGCTTACACCCATATTCAGCTGAATACTTTCCCTAAAATATTAATTTAGTCTGGGAAACACACACATGTGAGAAAGGAACTGTAGAGCACAACAAATATTTGATTTTCTAAACACAGCTGTGCAGTTTTGTGGAAGATATTTGGGTGGCAAGTATGTTAAATGCTTACACATCTATTTGTGTGGCTTATGGTTATTTGTCACAAGCAATAAATCTAAGCATTCAAAGTCAGGAACAAACCCTCTAAAATAGGATTTCCACTTTCCCTTCCTGGCCACAACATACAAGATCCTTAAATCAGCTCTTTATATATAACTTCCCCATAGCAAATAAAGCTGTTGCTTTGCTATGATGTAGATAATTAGGAAAAGATTTTGGGGTGGTGCTTCTTTTTTTTTTTTTTTCCCTGTCCTTGGTTTCTTCCCCATATGTTTTCTTTAGCGACAAGTTAGTTGCTTAGTTGAGCTTTTCTATGTGACACACTGTAAGGTTTCTGTAACTAACAAATCCTGAACAGTAGATTTGTTAATGGGAAGGACTTGATAATCCCCAAAGTACTACAAAAGTAAATTGATTTTGGTATGATGCATTATCACAAACTGAACAGGCCAGAATTAAACAAAATTGCACCTCTGACAAACTATCAAATGCTGATTAGCTGTTTTCATTCTTCTAAGCCAAAACAAGGCATATTGTAGCAGCCTTTAGGCCTCCATTATTTCATTTGTGTAATAGCAGGGCTGTAATGTCTGCCAGAAGAAAAAGGGTAATTGGTATTACCGTCTGATTTTTAGTTGTTGGAAATCAGCTGCATTACTGTGAATACTACGATAATAATTTTCCTCTGGATCAGACAGTTTTTTTCAAGGAAGTAGAACAATAAAAGAGCTAATCCTAACATCATTAGTAAATCATTACTTTGTATCTCAGTTTTTTCCATGGAAGAATTATTTCCTTTCTATCGCCCATATTGTCACACCTTTCAGCACGTAATATTGAGTCACCTCAGATGCTGATGCATTTTCTTTCCTTTTGTTTCTGCAGGATGGATATTTTAAGCCTATTGAACAAGTTTGGTAAAAACAACCAACAAAACCCGTATACCTGCTTAGTGCAAATGGTAGGAATCAACAGCAAACGAACCATAGATATGAGCTTATTAGTAAGAACCTGCACCATGGCATAGAATAAGGATCCTGAACACTTCTAATCTGTATCTGACAGCAAATACCCAGAAAAGATAGCAGCCAGCTGGAGGTAGGATGATGGCACAGTTTGAAAAATGCCCCAACCTTTTGCCAACACAGGCTAAAGCGCAAGGTGTAAGCATAAGTCAGGTATCTACAGAATAGTCTGGTGGATAGATCTGGTTTCCTGATACCACCCCAGAGTACTTCAGACAGGCAAGAACATGAAATAATCTGTCCCACTACACATGCAATGACTGCATCCACAGTTAAATAACAGAGGGTATAAAAATGTACCTCAGATTTTCTGCCAGCTAATAACTGACATAACTGACATATTATTCCATCTTCTGTTTTCCTGAGGGCATTGGCACTTCATTTGTCAGAGGTAGATCCATTTTATAACCAGTATTTTGAATGTCCAAATTTTTCCACACACATATATCCTAGAAAAATGAGAAGAGGCTGCCTATTTTATCTTCCCCTGAAGGTATAGTCTCCTAAATGAATAAACTAAAGTTTGAGATTACACCGAAGAGTTTGGACTCTTAGTCAGGTATCAGATTATATTAGATATTAAAAGGCTTGGGGAATGCTGTACTTTGTTTTATATATGGTAAAAGAAAGAAAATTTCTGGTCCCAAGAAACTGTCTCATTGCTCAACATAAAATAAAGATACGAGACAAATAGAAAACAGGATTTAAAACAGTAAAGATTCATTCACATGAAAAAATTACAAGGAAGAGGAAAGTCACATGTCACCACTTGCAGAAAGGATACCTCCTTATTTTTAACATAATAATATATGATGTTAGTGAGGAGAATTGCATTGCTTTTCATCAAGGGCAGATTTAAAAATGAACAAAGCAGTGACTTTATGGGCAGTGAGATCCTCAGGAGAGACCAAAAAGCTGATGGGTCCTTCAGGTAAAATAGTTGAAGGGTTTTGATTGATACCTAATGACAAAGTTCTACTAACTTCATCAGAAGTCTGGGAATCTGAAAAAAATCAGAGTCGAAAAGTAGGATTGCAATCACATGCATTTTTCATGTGTTTCAGAATGAAAAACAGGGAAAATATTAAAGCTATAATGGGTGGGAAATGGCAATAGTCACAGATTGAACATTAAGTAGAAAGTACTTCACCAACACTCAGCAGAAACACCCGTTAGATGCTGGTTATTCATTTGGGATGGAATATCAGCACGGCAGCTAGTCTCAGCTAAGACTTGCTAGAGTAGGTACTGAGAAATTTGAGATACCTGACCTGTTCTGTGCAAGGATGACTACTGCAACTCTAAAAAAGAGTGAAAGGGAGGAAAAAACAACGATAAGAAAATAATTTCTCCTATCCTAAAAAACAGAGGCAGACCATTTTAGTTTTTCATTCTGAAGGAAGCTAGGCTGTGTCTAAAATCTTCTGGAGAAGATGGAGAGTTGTTATTTTCCATCAGCTGAAGTTTCTCAAGGTCAGCTATGAAACACAGTCGAAGACAGACGAGCTCCTCTTTAATAGGAAAAAGTAACCACATTAGGGTACAAAGACATCGGCACGCCACAGTAGCAGAACAGTGAATTCAAGCATTAAGCTTGCAAACACGGAAACAAAGGCGGCCAGAAAGGACTAGAGAATCATGCTTAGTTAAACGAATTTGTTTGAAAGCGTTTTGTGATAGCAGTGACTTGAAGGCTCAGAGATTTACATGAGCCTACAGTATGTTATAGAAGATATGTGGGGCAGGAATCAGCTGTGTTAAGGTTTGCACACTCACATGTATTTGTCTGATGACATACATCTTCTCTGTTTGGCTGTTCCTGAACAATTGTTGCCTCTCCCAGTTGATGCTGTGTGCATCTCAAAGATGTGCAACACTTTGCTGTTACTTAGGGATTAAAATATGTAGGTTCAGACATGATTCTGCTTCCTCCACAGCTGCAAGTAAGATTTTTCCGTTAGCTTTTTTACTGTATGAGTGATGGTTTTAATATTCTTACCACACTGTAAACACCCGGCTTACAAAACAGAAGGATGACTAAAATGGTGACAACAGCTCTTTGCAATGAGAAGTAAAAAAGACTACATCTGGAAGAACAAGATGAAAACATTCCTTCTAAAGAACTCTCAAACAGAGAGCATAAAAGTTAACTCATCCAGGATGAGAGAGATTTTAGCTATCAAGTGTGATTGTCTTTTTTTTTTAATGCCTTACTTTTAAGAGGGTTGAAGAGATTTTGTCTACATCTCTTAAGATGTGTTTCAGTAGTTCAGTACTTCCTCTCACGTTTAAAAATGACACTTTGCATTTATTCTTTTACATTTTAATAAATCCAAACTTAGAACAAGGTCAAACATTGCCTTCAGAGTCTTCTGTCTTGAAAATCTTAAAAATATCAACATTTCAGAAATAAAGGTCTTTCCGTAGATTTTAAAAGCCAGCTGGACACTAGTTTTCTTTCACAGTGCATGAATACCAGCACTTACAAATAAAAATATACAAGTTTATTAATCAATAACTGCCCTCATAGCTATCTTACCACAAGTCAGTGTTACTCCTACGCTGACACTGTTGAAACCATGCCACATCAATTGGTTACTGTTCATCACAAACAAGTATTAGGGCTAACATTTGCTAGCTTGTGACTTTCATAAAAGCCAGTGGAAGTGTTTTGTAGGTCCATACCTGAAGTATGAGGCATGTCAGCTTTCCAAGAAAATAGTAGTCAGGGCACAAACTTCCTTTTCTGAGTAAAAATCTGAGAGGGGGAAAAAATTGTTGCATATTGGAAAGAGACTTCAACATTCTTAGGACAAGAATCCTCAAATATTATTTACAGAAATTGATGCAATATTTTTGCTTGGCTTTTCAAAACAAACTCAAGATGACGTTCCACAAGCTCTCTGAACCCTGACAGTCCCAGCAGCCAAGCAGCTTAGACTCATCCCATGGCTGGAAATGTGGCTCCAGACAGGCAAACTGCCGGTGAGGCAGGCAAGTTTCCATGGAAACCTGCCTAGTTTCTGTCAAGAGTAACTCAGAAAAAACAACTTGTTCCCATTGAATGTTTTGATGATGTTTAATCAGCATTTTTTTTCAAACATTCCTATTAATAAACTACCTAGGGTTGTATCTGGGGGCTAGTAGAGAGTAAGGCATTGTGATCTCAAAGAAAGTGAATGACTCTGCTACTGACATTCTTATCAGTAGTTAATCTCCCAAGGCATCGTTCTTTCTATCTGGACAAAAACCTGACACTCTTCTATGTGTCCATACATGATGTATATGCAAGTGTGTATGTACAGACACTTGTGTAATGTGGAACAAACCCACAAATACCATGGAATCACAGTGTGTTAGGGATCTCATCTGGAAGTCATCTGGTCCAACCCCCCAGCTAAAGCAAGTTCACCTAGAGTAGGTTCATGTCCAGGTGGGTTTTGCATACCTCCAGAGAAGGAGAGTCCACAAGTCCTTTGGGTAGCCTGTTCCAGCACTCTGTCACCCTCAAAGTAAGGAATTTTTTGCTTATATTCAGATGGAACTTCCTGTGATCCAGTTTGCGTCCATTGCCCCTTGTCCTGTCACTGGGCACCACTGAAAAGAGCCTGGCCAATCAAATTTGAAAAACATGGTATTTTTATATCAACCAGATTTCTTGGGCCACCCTACCAACCAGGGTCCTAACCCACGGTATTCCTCCAAGCAGGTCTTTGAAGTGGTCAAATTTAGCCTCCTGAAGTCCAGGGTTGTAATCCTGCCCCCTTTTATCACTAGAAGACACCAGAACTACATTTTTGCTGCCGAAGATGCAGGCTGTGTCTGTATACCCTTTAAAAGGAAAGTGTATAGTCGGGGAATATGAAATATACCTTTCACCATAATGGCAGTAATATGACATGTTCCTCACTCGCAAGTAATTTATACCCTTGAACATCACAGATGGAGACCTCAGGAAATACCGTTTCTCTCAAAGTCACGCCTTCCTGCATTCGTTTGCTTCACAGAAGGGATTACAAAAGTGTTATACTGAAGTGGTTTCTCAGAACTCTGGAATCTACAGATCTTTATCTTTCAGTGTATGAGTATGTATGTCTTTCTGCAGTTCTTTTTGTTTGTTTCTCTTTGTGGGTGGGGTGAAGGGTTTTACCAGCATGAAATTTATTCATTCTACACCTGAGAACCTCCAGGGTATATTCTATAACATATTGCTTCCAAGGTGCTAGCTTTAGTTTAGATGAAAAAGGCACGTGTATGGCTACCAGTCTTTGTGCATTAATAATCACAAAAGAATGCAAGCTAACTTTAAGATTACTAGTTATGTGGTTTGCTTTTTTCTATTTGTAAAATTTTGAGATACTACTTACTTGTGGTGAAATAGAAAGAATTTTTGGTTTCTTCTGAATTGAGAACTATTAAAAAATTACTTGTCACAGCCTGGTAAGTCTGCATTATACAATTACAAGAGAATTCTTACAGGATGCTTCTCACAGATGCTTAGGAATTTGCAGGATTAACAACCTCTTTTAGAACTTTAACAGCTTTCAGAAATGTGGGTAGCTATAGTAGAAATTTTATAGCAAACATGAGAACTAAAATTTGTTTCAAATATAAAGCTAACTTGTCTAGTGGTGTAGCAAACCTAATTACTGTACACCTAATTACCTGTTAATGTGAAAAAAGCATTAAAGACAAAAGCACTAACAGACATACAGCAAAGGCACACACAGCAGTGCAAGATAATGTAAATAAACAATCTGGATACTGTTATGTCCATAACAAAGTATCATGAAAGCTGGAACAGAAATTTTGCCATAGTGTGTCCTTAAAGACTCGGCATTAGCTTAATCTCATTTCATTATTACTTTTAATCACATAAAAAGCATCCAGAGCAGCAGGGTATAATGTTTATCATATCTGACGTCAGTAAGTTAACACAGATAATGAGATATTTCGTGGTATCTCATCCCCTTAAGGGCTTCTCAGTTTAGAGCAAAGGATTCTTTGGAATATTAAACCTAACAATGACTTAGTTAAGATTTGAGTAGATGCTGGAAATGAGGTTGTCATTTTCAGCCAAGAATTTACAGTTTTTTTCCTATATAAAAGTGAGGTTTGAAGTTCAAAGAGGAAGTAACAAGATTACTTTGGCACACAGGATTACAAGCCTGTTTCTTCTCTTTCAGACTGAAGCACTGCAACTTTTATTTGAGCATGTGACTGTCAATACTCCCTAGAGACTTAACTACTGTACCACCAATGTTTATCGTGCTAGCTACCCTCTCTAGGCAAATAGTCCTTGTATAGGTGAATCACTCAACAGCAATTCATTACATCTTCAGGCTCATTCTGAAGTCAGTGATTCCTATATGGCTTGTTCTACTGTAGTCTCTCTGCCAATGAGGGAAAATAAGCTTTCCTCGTCTTTTTACATCTTCTCATACAATTTCCTATTAGCTATATTCCTAGCTGTGTCCCTAGTGAGCTCTAACGCTTCTAGTGTGATGAAGGATATAACCTCAGAAGAACACCCCTCTTCTGCTAGTCCTTCATGTTATTAAAATTGCATCAAGCTCACTCTCTTAATATTAAAAGATCAGATCAAAACAAAACAAAAACCCTTTAAAACCTAGCACTTGGAAAAACAGATAAATAGGTACGGGCTTGTCTGACTCCTAGCCCTTCAGAGCCAAACTTAGGATCACAGAGTAATTTAGGTTCAAAGGAACCTCTGAATTCATCTAGTCCAGACTCCTGCTCAATGCAAACTCATTATGAATATGACAGTTTTAAACTAATTCAAGAATGTTTCTGTACACAACAGGACTAGACTACGTACCTGGTCTGAACTCCAGACAAAGGGAAGTGAAGGTATTGAGTTCTTTAATTGTAAAGTTGTTTATATTGCCTATTGTTTATGTATGTACTTAATAAAATCTGTGCAAAATAGTATTTTCTTGTCATCATTATTGAGATTTTTTGTCTGAAATGTATTTTTTTTCCTTATAACCACTCTGCAAATGTGTTTCTATAAAAAGCTTCTGGTTGGAACTGAATTATTTCAATGTCAAGAAAACAAGTACCTTTCAATTTTCAGCTCTTTCAGCAAAAGAGCTGTTTTTGACAAAAGACCAAGGAGTAGCAAACGACAAATTAGAAAGAGAGAAACACAAACCGAGTAAGAAAGAGAAACTAATTTCTTTAAAATATCATGTAAATTACTTGCACCGTCTTGTAATGTTACCACACAAATTTTCTTACACTTGCCCTTTTGGCAACCCTTGGATTAGTTAACGTTTTCTATTACAAACTGATCAGTCAGTAAAGGTATGCCTTAGACATTTCTGCTACACCGGTGTTTTCTTTGACTATAAGTGAGATATGTTATGCCTCTAAAATCTACAACTACTGTTGCAAATTTAGTTTTACTCCCAAAGACTTTTAAAGCAAGCTTATATGCCATTTTTTAAATTTACCAATATTTTAACTTGCTTGTGATTAAGCTCCACTTGACTTCCTCCAAATTTGATATTGACTTAAAGACTGTGGAATATTTCAAGATGATCTCCATCTTCAATAAAATGCTTTGTCTGTTGACATATGCGATACACAACAGTTTTAATGCCTGCTCATCATCCGAAGTCCCCGAGACTCCATCTGCTCTGCCTTACAGACTGATAGAAGGATGTGTTGTCAAAAGCCATAAGGGCTTTCTAAAGACTGAAGAGAGAGAGGAATTAAAAAATAACTTCAGATAACAACCATGCATCAACCCTTACTACTTAGCCACACTCTTGCCGTGATTTACAAGTACTACAAGGAATTTGATAAACAGAGAAGTATGTACAAGAAAGTGAAAGGGCCTAAATCAGTTAGTTGTACAACACACAAGGAGAGAACAAGCTAACAGCAGTATAGTTTCAATGTGTAGTTTTAAAATATAAGGCTCAAACTAGAGTCACTTTGCACGCATTCCGTCTTTCCTTCTCTTCTTAAATTTAATATGTCCCCTTTATATTTCCAGCATAAAGCACAGACAAAGACTCATATACACAGAACTTTGTCACATAATGTGTGTGATTACATTTTAATATCTCTCTGATTACACGGGACAAGAATAAAATTATTCATAGAGGATCAAAGTAGAAATTATGGGATTTCCGTACAATGGGGAATGGACACAAATTAGTAAGTAGCCACATAGTAAATCTTGGCATCAATCTCATACTTTCTAAGATGAAAGTAGCATAGAAAATAATTATCTAGTGATAAGATTTCATCCAGGATCTGAAATTGAAAGTAAAGGTTTTGACTTCTAAGACAATGAAACTTGTTGGTGTTTTTAAATTAGAATTAAACAGAGATATGTTATGAAGAAGATAAAGCTCCCTTCCCTAATCTGAATGTGTTTTGGTATAGGTTTAACTGGTAAACCACGTGAGCTGAGGTTACCCAGGATGTTAATTTTGGCTACGCTGATATTTCCTTCAATTTAAGTAATTTCATCTCTAGGAAATGCAATTAAGTAACAGTCACACTTGTATCTTACGGTTGCCCTTTTCCCCCCCTTTTTCGGTGTTTAACTAGATGTTTGCATAAACCAACAAGTACTCTAAAGTACACAAAATGTAGGCTCTGCTAAACAGAGATGGGACCTTTAGCTAGAGCTCACCCCCACCTCCTGGTCTCCACGCTAGTGGAAATTTTTGTCAGACTGTAGCTTACTAAAATTCAGCTAACATCACCTAAGGCAAGAAAACCATTTACTAAAAAGAGGGGAAAGAGGAGGGAAAACTAGAATCCTTTACAAAAGTTCCCTTTAAGTGCAGTCTTCTCTGAAGCATCACTTCCGAAAGCAAGAGAAACAAGAATAAAAAAATGCCCCAAACTCTAATGCTCTTTATTCCGTCTCAGACTTAGCTGTATTTGCTTCTAAATCGGTGGCTGAAAAACACTCCTGGCACCTGTTCACTGTTTCCTCACACAATGAGCAGCTGCTCTATCAGACCTCCAGAGGACTAGAAGCAATTTTTCAGGGCCTTGAACTGAAAAATAGCAACAAGGGTTAATTGAAAAAGAAAAAACAAAGGGAGTTCTTGAATCCTGAGAAACTGGATTAATTATTATCTCTTCCCTATCTTATCCCTCTCTCCCTCCCTTACTGCCCTGCTACTATTTTCCCCCCAATATTTTAACATGTAGAAATCAATATAAATGCATAGCAAAAAATCAGAGGGATTTGTTTTCTATTTGTTCATCAAATGATGCTGAGTTTTTATTTGCAATTTGATGAATATATGCCCTATTATGAAAGGATAGAATTCCTAGCCAGTGAGGTGATTTCGATGGTGAGGAACACATCAGTCAAATGACAAAAACAATTGTATTAAGTATTTACTTAGTCCTCTCTCTTCACATTTGAAATACATTCACACTCTTTTGATAGATTATTGTATTTTTTCATATTGCATTTGGAACAGGGGATAGATGCTGAGCAATTAGAATCATAGATTATCTCAAGTTGGAAGGGACTCATAAGGATCTGCCACCGGTTTGGCCGAGGTGAAACACCAAGAT
>NW_010417883.1:37593-49666 GCF_000710305.1 Buceros rhinoceros silvestris | reverse complement strand
AAACCGGGAAGTTTAGCCCAAACCGGGACAAGTATAAATGTAGTAAGGCCTGCAAAAGCACGTTGCAGCAATCAGGTGCTGGGTTATGATGCACATGTTTTACAGGTTACCTGATACAGTGTACAGTAGCAGGTTGTAGAGGTGGAAGCTTATATCCCCAGAAAGTGCTGTATGAACAGAGAGCTCTTGTACAAGGGCTGACCAGCCCAGGCGAAGAGTCAGGCTCGTGTGACTCCTCTTCTACTTGCAGCATGAGGATAGTCAGAGCTTGGCCTAAAATTATGTGAGTATCAGATTAATCTCTATGTGTCTCGCGCATCTTTTACATAAATTTGTATTTTCAATAGTGCTTCTAATTTCTTTTTTTCTCTGTTGGAGCTTAACATTGTGTGCAAGGTTATACAATTATTTATAAAAACCTTACGTTATTAAAATTGGTAGTTGATTAGAAAGGGTAAGAAAGAAACTCATATCAGGCGTGGGTTGACTTATCACTTGCTGCAGTACAAGTGCCTTTTTCAGAATTGGATGGAAACAGGAAGGTACATTTCATTTATTTTCTTCCCGTGTTTGTGACTAGTTGCCAGCTTGTCAATGAGATGCTTTAAACAGGGTATTGAATCATGCGAAGAGCTGTCAGTACAGCTGTGTTTTTCAATGAAAATTGCATGAAACAATAATCTTCATGTGTTTTGAGGCAGAACTGTATTCAAGGTCTCGCTTCAGTTGGTGCCCACGTTAGTTCATGAAGTTCTGGAAACCTTTTGACTAATGTCCAGATTAATTGATTGCTGGAATCATGGAACCGGTTTGCCTTCATATGATTCAGATACTGATGAGACTGAGGTTTGACCCAAACTCCTCTTGCATGCTCTTCTGTGCG
Source organism: Buceros rhinoceros silvestris (assembly GCF_000710305.1). Taxonomy (NCBI): domain Eukaryota; kingdom Metazoa; phylum Chordata; class Aves; order Bucerotiformes; family Bucerotidae; genus Buceros; species Buceros rhinoceros. The sequence goes on along the minus strand of NW_010417883.1, from coordinate 48,783 downwards.
TGGAGTCCTTATGTCGCGTTGGACCGTGATGCTGAGAGCTAAGAGGAAGGCTGTATGCTACTTCATCCACAGCTATTTAACCCTCCCCCCCCCACCTTCTCTTCCACACAGAAATAGAATTCTGGCTTGTCTTCTCTGCAGAGCTAGATAAAAATCACTCCTTTCAGCATGCAGTAGCTCTTGCTGAGGGTAGATTTACATGAGAGGAAGCTACTTGATTTATCTTCATAAATGACGGCATTTTCGGGAAGTTTTCTCCTGTTGTGCTGTGTTCATGCCAAATTTATTTATTTGGAGATTGCAATAGTTTGACCCATGGACAGCAAATGATACCAGCCTGAAAGTCACATAATTCTATTAGCTATAGGCTGTGATAAGGCAAGATCCTTCACATTCGTCTGCAAATGTCTGCTCATCACGGGCTCTACTGTAATAGAAATAGAAGTACCTGTTACAGCCCAGGAATTCTGTAGAGAAATTAGACAATGACTGCATTTCTCTTTTTGTCAGGGTCCAGCAGGGTTCAAAGAGATGTGGGGAACCTTTATCCTTCATGTGTTAAAATTCTCTGTTTCTTCAGCACATTGTCAGCAAAGCAGTGGATGTGAAAGTTGCAATCTATTCAGGTGTGGCTATGATCTGAGGATAGGGCAGCTTCACAGAGAATATCAAACAGCTCATCTCTGATACTGTCACTCAAGCAACTCACCGTTTTGTAAGCCAGCCACATATTGCTGCTGATGTCTATTAATCCACTTTCTGCCTCTAGCTTCACCTGTTTTATTTTCTATCCCAGTTTCATACTTTTTTTTTTTTGGCAAAACCACAGGGGAAATATATTTCAGTGACAGTATATGGTAATTTGGCTCTATGCACTCTAGCTCATTACACAATCTTTGTCTTTCTAAAACAGAGAAAGGATTTATGTCTCCTACTATCATTTCTGCCATACACTGATTCAAGTGAAAGAGCTTTGGGTGCTTGGGAGTAAATTTAATTTTCCCTGCTGTTTCATGAAGTGTGAATCACTTTCTAGCAGATGATGTCACTGCCAATTTACAAGTTTTTCTTCCTGTACTCCTGTGTAGGAGGAATCCTAAGGATTCCTTTTGTCATGGTAATGCAGTTAGGTGTAGAGGGTTATGTGGTGCAGGAGGCAGCGTTCAAGCTGCTTTATTTTTGCCAGCACAGATAAGAAGCTAAATTTGAAAGGTGGGGCACAAAGTGTCACATTCAGTCTCTGGTTAATGGAGTTGGAGTGGAGGATTTTGTCCAGATTTAGTTCTTGGATACTGTGAGGACTTGTTTTCTGTGGGGTCTAGGACTGTAACTCGAACAGTGAAGAACTTCTCTTTTTTTGCTTTTCATTTTTGAAACAGAAGTCAAATTATGCACTGTGAAGCTTTTCTCCAAAAATGAGAACTCTACATGCTCTTGATGGTTTACTGGGAAGATGCATGCGATTGTTTCTGCTTTCTCTCGCTTCCCCAGCTTTTCAGTAGGAGGGAAATAGTTGGTGAATAGTGCTTATTCTTCCCATACAAATGATCTTGTAGAAAGAACAGTTGCTCTTTGAATCAGTTTTGTATGACAAAGGTAATTTATATAAAGATAAATAAATGTGAAACTAAAGTATGCAGACCTAAAAATGGTAATGCTTAGCACTCGTGTGGTCTCTTAGATGCTCTAAGTGCCTTGTTAGCTCCCACAAGCAGAACCACGTAATCATGGTCTCCTTCCTAACCAAGGATCCCTCACTGCAGGGGTCTTGAAATAACAAACTGTGAGCTGTAGCAGGAAGGACAAGACATCAAAACTAGTTAGCAGGACAGAAAATCAGCATGTGTGGAAACACTGGCAATCCAAAAGCAGCACATCAGGTGAGAGGTAAGAACATTGTGTAATTAGCACTGAGCAGAGATAAACACAGATTATCAGTATTTATTAGACTTCAGAGGCAAATATTAGTCCTTTCTGTAATTCAGACATTGTCATATAATTCTTCTTTACATATATTCCATAGCCTCATTCTTCCTCGGATGCATGTGGTGCTTTCACGTTAAATTTGGGGACTCAGTGCGGAAGTAGGTAAAAGTTATAGATTGGGAGGAATGGGTGGAAATTATTTCTTAAAAACCTGAAATAGGAGCAAGTCCCAATTCATCTTTTCTTTTCCAAAGGCCTCAGTCTTGAGAACAGTATTTATGTACCATCCAGATGTGGATGTTTGGCTCCTATTGAGTGCTTGAAAATGTATTTAAAATTGCACAGTCTCCATCCAGCTAGCAGAATATCTTGAAGGATTAAACAGAATGCTTGCAAAATGTTCCTGTTTGTTAGGCAAAAAAGAACAATGCAAATAAATTTCCTATTTGCTATTATATTTGCTTGGCTTTGTGAGCGTATGCAGCTCAGATAAGTTTATTTATTCTGAGCTATTTTCTTTTCATGTTTGAGGGCATGCATGCCTTGTAAATGCATTTGCTTATTCCTATGAGGATGCTAAACATTAAAAGGGTCAAGCTAACTTGTGTCAGTGACTGCATCTTCAAATACTTCATATTTCTGTAAGTGCCTTTTAGGCAAGGATCTAGCATGTTACAAAAGTTGCACTCAAATTGTTACTTATCTGTGAGATAAGAAATACTCTTTTACTGCTGGGTGCTGATAAATGGAGAGGTAAGTGTTGATTCAGTAAGCTAGTTAAGAAAAACCTTCATTTTTTTTTCGATGTAATCCCCTTACAGTGATTAAAATACGTCTGTCCCATCAACCCCAAACCCCACTCCTCACCCGTATCCAGTGCATCCATGCTTTCTAGAAGTAGTTGAGGAGCCCTACCTTTTGGTATTCTTTCTCTCAGATAATTATGATCATCAGTAAGGAAGATGTCTCTTTGTGTTAATGAACAATAACTTTAATACTGTTGTCAGCAAAATGAATATACTCTGCAGAGCATATGTGGCATGGCCTCATAACTGCCATGACACGCCATACCCAGGTATGTTGTCTAAGCCAAAGTGCTGCTTGTGCCTGGGCCTAGGCATCAGCATTTCTGAAGCTGGCTGGTTCACACAGTGCTATTTCCAGGCACCTTGTGTTCCTTTACTCCAATGCACTTCCTGATTACAGATGGTGGCAGCTTTCTTTTTTGCAAGCATATTTCACTTGCAAGCAGTGGAAGACAGTTCATGGTTTTTTAACATCCCATGTACACTGCTCATGTGCTTTCAGTCACAGAAGACTTGAGCTGTTGGCTTTCTACAGCCACATGTTGGCTTGTGCTGGTTTGCAAAGTGTATTTGGAAAAAAACACCAAAACCTCACTTCTCTATATCCAGCATTTTTCTATAATTTAGGATGCAGCAAGCTTCTGGATTTATTCCAGGTATGTTTTGTAGGTGAGTATTTCAGAAAATCTAGCCCAGTAGCTCCTATAAATTATATGCTTAGTTTCATGACCAGGTCACCCACCTTAAGACTCTATTGTATACATGATTAGTTTCTTATTTGGTTTTGATTTCTTCTTTCCTTTTGCTGTATGATTGGATTTGTACAACATAAATTAGTATCTTCACACTGTCAAAATCTGGTGCTTCGAAAGAAGCACATAAGCTCTCACTCAAAAGCAGTGAATCATGTTACAACGATTGGCTACACAATACCTTATTTCTGCCCTCCCCCACCTCGAATAAACACTTTGTGGATATTTACAGACACGTTAATTTATAGAAAGTCTCTCACATCTTTCAACAGCACTATATGCTATCTTTAGAAGAATTCCTGACCAAAAGGGAATAGTGGCGCAACCTTTTACAGGGTAAGAAAGTAATACAACTACTCTTTCTACGTTTCATTACATCTTCAGAACAAGCTATGCCATCAGCAGCTTCTCTGTGGGCGTCTAGGTATACAAAGTTGAAACAAGGAGGTCCAAATTAAAGCAAATCAAGAGCTACAGGTTAGAAGATTTGATTTTCCCAGAAGATAATTTTGTTTCCATGCAATTTGTTTCCACGTAATGCTGCAATTTTCTGTAAGGAGAAACATCCCCGGCTATTGTACGGTAGGCCTCCTGTGTATATGCATTGTGATTCAACCTTTAATCACACCTCCTGTAGGACCTCTTTCTGTTCTGGTAGAAAGGGTGTACGCTGCTTGATTGTTTATTAATTAGCATGTGTACTGTGGTGGAAAAGCTAGTAATCCCATGGGTTTCTCTATGATGCTCTGCAGTGTAGCGTCTGAATGTCTTGTAGATGCTAATTTTATCTTCAAATTAGCCTGGGGGTTAAAGTCATGGCAAAGTTTCTGATTTTCACAGATTGGGAATTCAGACGAGAGGTTAAATCTATAAATGTCCACCTGTTGTTGACAGCTCATCCAACCAATATGAAATATCATCTATTTATAAAAGTGAAATAATGCTTTTGTTGTCTTCTGTTGGGTCTGTGGGTGCCCAGCATTTCTGCCAGTCAGATTCAGTGATTTGAAAATGGACACACAGAGTTACTAACAGTTTCCTCAAGGAAATTAGGCAATCTGCACTGCAAGCAAAGGTATTTAAGTTCCTTGTAGATCTCATTGACCTCTCACAAAAGATCACTTTTAAGTGATTTGCTTGACCTCAGTAGAAATGTTATGGCAGAAGCATGTACATAATCTGATTCCTTAGGGAAGCATTTAACACTCATGCAAATCATTAATCTCCTTTCAACTCTTGCAGTCTTAGGTTTCATTCATCTGTATGTGGTTGAGATATGAACAGAGGATGAATCTTCATCCACTTCAGTTTTTGACCCATGCTTTGGGCTGCACTCACTGTCTCCAATCCCTTTTGCATTGATGATCTGTTGGCATGATCTAGGACTCCTGGACTCTGTGTGCTGCCCGTTGTAGGTCTTCCAATAAGAGCCATCTCTGTGTGTCTTGAAGATGCAGAACTGAGCCTGGGCTTGACCAGGTGTAAGAGATAATTGGAACAAAGGGTAACTGCCATTTCACAGTCTCTGCTTTTATGGGTTTTTTAAAGTATTTGTGGACTGCTGTATTAGACTTTGCAGGAACTCTCAGTAAAACGAAGAATGATCGACACATAACTTAAAGCAGGGGAGAGCATGATGGCATCTTGGCCAAATGGAGCCTTTAAAATTGCTGACATATCTGAGGTATCATCGAGGGCTCTCATGATCTATCCTGAAACAGTCTCACGAGCTTTTGCCTTTCATGTATTACTTTAAAAAAGCTAAAAGTATGTCGCAGTGGCCGTACCTTGCTTACATCTTTCGCATGGCTCAGACTAGCTATTACAAGGCAGCGTTAAGCAGCAGTGGCCTCTCTGTAGTAGGACTAAATTATTTGTTCCTGTGAATGCTGGGCTTGCAGACACCAGCCAAGCTTAAAGGGTTTTCTAGAAACAGAAAAGCTATCAAAAGAGTTAATGATACAACAGACTGAGGCAGAATAAAGCACTGCTGGAAAGGCAGCCAGAAAATTATTTGTGGCATGATAGCTACAGAGGATGCAGTGATAAAATGTGACGAAAGAGCAGGTAAGCACCTTAGATTGCCCCTGTGAGGCAAAGCTAGGTGGATACTGGTATTGGAGAGACAAGGTAAAAAGTATAGTCTGAAGAAATAGAAAGAGTAGCTGGGTGGTGACCTGGCAAGTGCAGGGTGAACTGCTGGGCTTCAGCGCTTCATGACCTTAAAGGTCTCTTCCAAAAAAAGAAAACAAAACCAAAAACCAAAAACAAAAAACCCCAAACCAACCAATTCTGTGATTCTGTGATCTTTCCTGCCCGTGGCCTGATACTCTAGCAGAGATTCATACTTCTTCCAAGGAAGCAGTCAACAGCAGCTGAGTTGTTAAAAGCAGCCACATGTCACCTGTGAGTGATAAATGTTGATGTTGCAGGAACAGTTGTCTTGTATGTGACTGAATGTTTTCATGGTGTCAGAGTGTTATCTTGACTTCGTTACACTTACCTGTGACTTAGAAATTTCACGTCTCTTCTTAATGAAGAACATTGTTCTGAATATTTTCTTTTTTAAAAGCAGAGCACTGTAATCTCCAGACCATTACTCTGATTTCAGTGTGTGGTGTATCTCAAGGTCCTGTATTGTATTTACCTGCATGAGCGGGATGCTTTTCTTCTTTGATAGTTCCATGAACTAGGTATTTTTAGAGGAAAACCTGCTGTTCATCCTATGTTATTTTCAACCTCCTTTCTTTAATTCAGTCTTGTTAAATTGTGTTGAGCACATTTCCTATTACTGTGTGCCTGTAAAATGAGTTGCTTTTGCTCATAGCAAAGTTTGCTTTGAAAGAAAAAGGTGATGGGTGTTATTCAAAGCCTGGGAAATGTTTAAGCAAGGTCGAGCACAGTGGTGGTACCTATAACCTGTGAAAGCACTTTTACCACTAGTTTACCACAGTGTCTGTGGAACCAAATCCTATTCAGTATGATATATGAAAGCATAACCCTCTGTAGTACAGGAATCAATGGAACCGTTCATATAATAGATGGCTGTTCGGGCTTGTGCAGTCTGCTGCTTGAACATAATTGGCATCTCTGTAATAAAACATCTCAGCAAGAATCATCAAGGGCAGTGGCGTTTCAGATGTTTATGAGTCATCACAAGGTTTATTACAGAAGACTTGACATATGATTGTGTAGAGCAGACTAGGCTAACTAGAACTTGAATTAGTGTTACAGTATTTAATACTGCGTTAAAGAAATACAAAGATTTTAGACTTTACTTGTGTTCAACTACCATACAATCAAAATCAGTTATTTGGTGTCTGGCAGGTATAACAGAGCACCGGATTGGCAAGCCAGTGTTTTAACATGAAATCATTAAATCATTGCTGAAATACACAGATGCAAAATATGCCATTTAGAGTGCAACGCTGCTGACAAGCAGAACTGGGTGAACAGTGCACTGCACATTGCCAGATGCAAAATATGCCATTTAGAGTGCAACGTTGCTGACAAGCAGAACTGGGTGAACAGTGCGCTGCACATTGTAAGCTCTTCTGCATGGTGCCTGTCTGTTGCTATATGCCTACATAGTGTTTAGCACAGCTGGAAGTCCTTATCTCAGCTGAAGGCCTCTCTAGATGCTAGTGTAAAGAAAATAATAACATATTTGTCAGCTGCATGTCTTAAGCATGTTAATAAATTCCCTGTTTATAAAAAGGACCAACTTGGCTGGCATTTAAACAGACTTTCAGTCTCTTGATCTTATTCTTTATGTCTCGGGCTCTGTCTGTGTAGAGAATTATGGCAAAATAAGCCTTCCCAAGCTCACTGACATCATGTCAGTGTTGTTTCCAGCACTCAGAAAGCAAGTTTAAAGCTAGCTCTGGTCTGACAACGTATTGCAGTTTACAGCGTAGACCCATTAACATTAAGTGTTATGCTTCCTCTGCAAAATGCTTCTCACAGCTAGAGCTAGGAGTTGTGGTATGCCAAACTACCAGAACTCTCCTCTTATTTCAACTCCACTCACTTGACCATCTATTTTAAGTCATCCTCCGTTAAAATGATTTTTGGGTGAAGCAAGAGAAAACAATTGAGTACAACTCTGTCTTCCGCAGAAAGTGAAAAAGTTCAGTGCTCCGTTAGGAAAGCATTGGATTGGCTGTATGTACTCTGTATGTACTCTGTTTTGCTGAGTAATGATGCTCAGAACATCTCTCCTGCTCCACACCATTCAGTGCCTTGTAGGAGTGTGCCATTTCTCTTCCCTATTCATGATTTTGATTCTACCACAGCAAAGAGGAAAAAGAAATTGGTGCCCTGCCTTTGCGTGTTGCATTAGTTATGGTAGCATTTCTTCGCCTCCACTCCTGAAAGTGACTTAACCTCACCAAGCAGATTAATCATTCGGGATGTGGTACATGCAAATGATTTGTAACTCACAGGATATTAATATTGTTCTTCATCTGTGTGAGCAGTGGGTGTCTGTCCTTTTCAGGTGCATGAACATTCTCTGAAACAAACAGCTCAAAATGCATCTTAACAAGCAAGGGCTTTCTTCTTCCTTATGTTATCCATGTGCTAGATTCTTAGTTGTGGTGGTTCTGCTTAGTCCTGCTGAGGTTTGAGAGGAAGCTTGTATTTGCAGCAGAGGTGCACTCTACCTTTTATTTAGTCATTTTTTCTTTATTTCTCATCTCTCCTTCCTGTTTTTATTATGGGATGGGTCAATTTATATCATAGCTTTGTGTCTTCACTTTTGCTATGAAAAGTCTCTTTCCTTGGGTGATGCTCCTGTAAATCATTTTGTTTTCTTGTCCTGTAGATGTGGTTAGCATTTCTATATTATGGGTTGTTCTGGGTGAGTATGGGAGTTTGACAGAGAGAAGGACTGAGAGAGAGAGAGAGAGAGATATCAGGATTGCCCTCATTCTTAACAGTAGCTCTTTAATGTGTGATTTTGGACAGTTAAGCCAGGTTTTCAAAGTGAGTGAACTTAAGCGGAATTCTTGACAATTAGGAAAAATTTTAACTCTAGGAGGTTAATATGGTTCTTGCCCTCTGACATGTGCAAATGAGAAGTGCTATTTCAGTGCTAAAGATGTAGAAATGGGAAAAATGACACAATTTAAAAAAGAAAAGTATCATTCATCCATGGAAAATACTGCTAAAGCCAGTAGAATTGAAGGATGAGCCCCGTGGTACCTACCTGCACAGGGATGTGGTGGGGGTGAAGAAAAGCAGTTGGAGACAGATTCCCTAGGGTATAACTGCTGTGCTATATATCCATGGTGAGGTACAATGAGGCTCGGGAATAATAAAAGGGAAATAAAACCATGCTACTTAGGTATTGGGAAAAGAAGATCTGTTTAAACTGCTTCTGGATGATTAAAATCTGCCACGAAAACTCTAGACCTCAGATAGGGTGTGAAGGAGGTACAGAGAAAGCTCCCGTGAATAGCACCTGGGTGACAATGATCGGTGACCTTTCCTTCAATTCTGCAATGTGGAGTTGGAAGCTCCATCCGTTTAATATTGCGTATTTTCAGCTTCCCATCAAACCCCCAGGCTATAGAAGATTCATGTGAAAATCTCACAGCAGACCTTTTCCTGGGACATATTCTGAAAATAGGTAATTTATAGCAACATACTCATTTGGGGGCAAATCTAAAATGAGAAGTGTTATGAGAAAAAAAAGAAAATAAAATGTTTTGAATCTCAGAAGAGATTCACTGTGGATTTGATCTCAAGATAATTTGGTATTTTTGAAACGTTCTTATTAACTCAGAGCTGATTCATGTGTGTCTAGTAGAAAATTTGAGTTAAGAGACTGAAGGTTGGAAGGTTGAATTTTGCTTAAGCAGCTTCATGTAATGTGGATTCACCACAAGTCAGAATAGTTCTGACTATTTTCCTTGACACTTCAGGCTTTGAACAGAAATGAATATACATATATTCGTTATCCAACTTCTGTAGTAAAAAATAAGAGTATTGATGAAGCTATTTCCTATCACTAGTCTTTCACAAAAGTTGCTTTTCTTTGATATTAGAGCTATATTATTTATTTAATGGTATTAATTTCATGGCCACATATGTAGTTCAGGCTTTAACCGTGATAGCAGCATGATCATTAGCTAATAAATACATTTATAGCATGAATAAAAATATGCTAATACCTGTTGCATTGTGCTTAGCTGTAGAAAAATGATTGGTAAAATCGCTATTCAAACAAAAAGCAGATTCTTTTTAGTAAGTGACAAATTGCCATTGCTTTTTTTTGTTTGCCATTTGCTTTCCCATCGTAGGAGGTTGGGAATGAGTAGTGCACTTCACCTCAGGGTTGGAAGAATGAGAATTTTGCAAGTTGCACAAATTGTCTAGCAGAAAGGAACTGGCTGTATTTTTGAAACTTTAAATGTTCTTTATGGGTTGGTGAAAGCTTGACCAAAATTACCATTACACATTTCATTTGTTTTGAAGTGGATGATACAGTATCTTTTAGCAAGCAGGCTCTGTGTCAACTCATGTTACAAATTTGGTTTAAAAATACCAAATAGCCCTTTTGTCTTAATTTATGCAATAGCCAACCTAGGAAAAGGATTCAGATACAGAGAGCGGGGTGGTTTTCTTAATACCACCTTTCGGTCTAACTCCCTGGACAACCTAAAATTCGATTTTTCTGTGTATTTTGTTATTATGAAGAGATTGTGGATTATAAACTGATGGATTGACACCCAGCCCTACAGCTGTGTCCCCTAAACCGCAGGGGCAGAGGCAGCAGTAACAAAGGATTGAACCCTGCAACTTTGGTTGCCTCTTTGGCGCTATAGTCACACCTCTGGAGCAGCGATGAACCCAGGTCTGAGAGTGGCAGCCAGGGCTGCAATTGGGAAACGTTTTCAGCTATGAGGGTAAGTTCATGTTTGCATTTTTGTATGTTTTCTTGCATGAATACAGAGCAAGGCGTAGCTGGAGGAGCTGTCAGGGAACGTAAGCTGATCTGGCTTTCCACGGGCTTGGAGGGACTTTGTTGCTGCTTAGTGAGAAGTAGCATGCTGCAAAAATCATCAATTGCTAAGTTACAAGCCTACAAGTAGCTGGGATTAGCTTCGAGTCAGTGCTTCCCTGCGATGCCATAACTCAGTGTAATGGAAAGGTGTTGGCTCAGCTTTCCTCGGTGACGTTCCCTCTGCAGCACAAAGGTCCCTGCTGATGGGGAACTGAAAATGGCATCTTTTTCTGCTCTGTACCTGCAGGAAGAGATTGCCTTGTGCATAGTCCTTGGTAGTCTCCTTCCCGCCAAGCATGGTAGGTTTTGTATTTTCAAAAGGGGGATTTGTTCTTTTGATTGTTTCTTCAGTGTGTAGCTACTCTGGTTTACTTCTTCCTTAGTTTGTTGCTAATCCTCACGTATTCAAATATTTGCTTTCCCAGGGGAGGAATGACATGTAGCTCTTTTTTTCTTTCTTCTTTTTTTTTTTTAATTGTTTATGCAACTTACCGTACCCTGGAAAAATCAGATGTTGTGCAATTGTATATCTTGCATCTCTGTGGCACAGACCCAGCGACTATACTTGCAAAACTCTTATCTTTTCATGTAGCTGAGTGCTCCCTGCGTGTCACCAAAGCGAAGGGAGTACTGTGAGGTGTATACAAAAGGCCTCTTCTGGCTGGAGAAATTTCCTGCAAATCCTACTGGCAGGGTC
>NW_010417883.1:5732-37559 GCF_000710305.1 Buceros rhinoceros silvestris | reverse complement strand
CTTTATGTGGGAGCAAGGCTCTGACCAAGAGACAAGCAAATCTTACACTGTCCTAACAAATGTAGATGAGCAGAGACTGCCAAGTGAGTCTATTTGCAGCCGTTGTGTTAACTGAAGACATAATTTTCAGCTGAAAAGGCTACTTAGAGTTTAAATAGCTTTAGCCTTAGGACTGTTTTACTGAATTCTAGCAGACCTTTTTTTTTTTTTTTTTTTAACTAACTCAATCAAGTGTATGTGAAAGTCTTATGCAACTTAATTGTGACTTGAGCCTCAGTTCAGGAACACCTTTTAATTGGTTTCTCTGGGACTTCAAAAATATTTCCTGCAGTTAATTGTTGAAGTGGGGACAAATGCTATAAGATTTTGTGGACTCTTAATAGATGTGTTCTAGAAAGCCTGCAGACATTAACAATCCCATAGCTTGTGCCATTCTCTAATAATTCTTTACACATTATATTTGCTTGTTTCCTTTAGTACTTTTCCAGCTAGTAAAAAATTAATTTCCCTCCCCACCCCCCCACCCCAGCTAGATCTGACTTTTCCATATAGGGGTCAAATACAAAACTTGCAGCCTCTTTGTTCCAATGACAAGCTGGGAGACTAGTTAAAACAAGTGGAGAAGAGACTTACACAATACACTCAGGCAGTTTTCCACAGGCCGCTGTCACCACTGAGAAGTGCTCTGAAAAGCACTGAGGGAACACAGATCAGCTTGAAATTCTCTTGGATATTATCACTGGTGTCTACCTTCTTCTTCACCTTAAACAGTTGTGATGCCGTTAAAAGTCAGTGTGCTTCCCAGCAGAAGAGGTTGCATTTCAGAAATGAGAGGAACAATTGCTGTGTGCAGTTGGCAGATGAGTTTGTAATGTGCTCAGGGATTCTTTTCCAGGCTGTAAATTCAAATTACATCTCATCGTGTGCCTAGTTAAAGAACAGAATATGCCACAATACAGAAAGTGAAAACCAGGGACAGCTTGTGAACCGGTTGGCAATATCTAAGTCTAGACCACTTCACTGTCATTTCTTATCCCAGGATGAATGAGGTCAGGGTAGGGGGTCTTTGGGGAAGAAAGCTAACAAACAGGCAAATTCATATTGGATAATTTGTGATATAGCAGTTCTTATATTTCAAGTGATTTAAACACTAATAGCAAACCAAAATACATAAACATAAAAAGTATTGGAAAAAAGTCACAAAATGTAGCAGGGTGGGTAATGTCCTATATTCTCATTTCCGTTTTTGAGATGGTTTCTCTTTAACCTGTTCCCTCTGCTGCCTGTTACACATCTCTTTCTTTGTGAGTTGAAAGGTTTCGTGATGGTTTGGTGCCATCGGACACACACCAGGAAATGAAGCATGGGAGTAAGGTTCTGCCAATGCCGTCGTGTCCCTAAACCCTCAGGTGTGGCGTCAGGAAGGGAATTCACTCTTGTATCACTGGCTGCGCTTGCTGAACAAGGCAAAATACAGCATAATAATATATTAGTTCTTTTAATAAAACCATTGAATATGTGCTCCTATAACTGTCATGAAATAGAAATTGAACTTATATTCCAAGTAATAATGTGATGTGGAGACCTAAAGAAATGTCAGAACCTAAATCTAACAAAGTCCTTGGGGTGTATTAAAAATTGTAGTGTGTGCATGTGCCCTACAGCTCCCCCATCATTTTTTGATCTTTCACTATTCATGTCTAGCTTTTTTATTATCATCTTTTTCCAGAAAGTCTTCTAACTAGCAGACTATGCTATTGCTATGAATGGAATAATATATTTGTTTGTTTATGTCATCTCAGGAATGAGGTGTCAGTTCTCCTGGGCATTTTGGTGGTATAAAGCCATTATAATGGTACTAGCAACGACCCCTGGTTCTTTACAAAAGGAAGTGATGAAAACTTTCTTGTCGTGTTTAAGCAACAGGGGAATTTAGGTGTGTTGTCTAGAATGCAATTATTCAACTTGGAGCACAGCCAAGGTAGTGAGACTAACAATGTGTTTAATCTTATAAAAAGATGGCATGGGATCTCTAATGACCATGTTTTGTCGGGATCTTGGATTTATGACGTCTCTGAGACTCAGTTCTTGTGGTGCCATGCTCAAAAGACATAATTAGAAAATCCATAATTGTGCCGAGTTTTGTTTCAACTGGTTTTTCTTAGAGATGTGCATTTCTTCTGTTTTATCTCTAATCTGTTTAGTGCAGCCTTGTGATGTCGGGGAGCTAGCCTTGGGAGGAAGCAGCTGGTCTGACCCCATGCCATCAATTGATGGGGAAGCTGTTTCCCTGGCAACGGGGATGATGAGAAACCGGAGAATGGCTCTTTTCCAGTTCATGTTTCTTTTTCACTTGGTGTTACAGGCTCTCATTAGCTTCTGAGGAAGAATCATATAGTTCCTATCAATCCAAACTAAAACTAAGCAGAACAGTATAAATGTCATCACAGTTTTCAAGGCTGTGAGTTTCTGAATCCTTCTGCTATCAATATTAATTTTGTATTGAAAAGTATTAAAAAATCAGGATTTTTTTTCTCCTTTGGGAATTATTCACGGCACTGTATGAAAAAAAAGAGAGGAAAAACAGTTGAAATTGCTGCACTGACTCTGCCTTAAGCTTTGTGCGGACTGCCTGTGTGTGAGAGAGAATGCAGAAAGGGAAGTGTCGTGACTCAGTTAGGGCTGTAGAGGTGGTGCCTGTGGTGAAACATACACCTGCCTGTTTATTAAAGCTCCTGCAGTTTTGGATTTCCTAAGGAAAAACAGAGGTTGAGAGACAAGGGAAGGAGATGACAGCTGGGCTGGCACGGGGAGCTGACAGTGAAGGCATGCTGGTGTTTTAATGCCAGTGCAAATAAGACCTGCGAGTTTGGGTCTGATACGCCTCATGTAAACTTTCACCCAGGATACTGTCATTTTTCTGTCATTTTGCAAACATTTTCCCCTTGTAATGTCTTAGCGAAAATGACTGCATGAGTTATAGAGCAATAATAAAGAGTCCAGAACTTTTTAAAATCGGGGAAAGGGACTCTCTGGAGCTATTCTGCTTGGTGTAAGAAAAGTTCTATTTCTTGTTTTCTGATGTTAGGGTTAATAAATACAGACATGTGACACCAAAACAGAGGACTCAGGCGCTAGTATAAGAGTAATTCAGCAGAACTTAAAACAGAATTCATAGTTTATGCTTGTACAAAATGCTTGAATAATTTAATTCATTAATTCGTTAAGAGAAATTTTCTTCCCCCAAAAAAGGCATCACCACAAAAGTTTTGTGAGGCTTTGAGGACTCCCTGTGACCACTCCCAGAAGAGCTGCTCATCCCTATGTGTGGAGGTCCTACTCCCCAGCTGTGCCGTTATGGGGCAGACATGCTTTTTGGATTTTCTTACAGCACCATTTTACTAAAGCAGAGATGGTTGTTACTTTGTGTAATGTTCCAGAGGAAACGTGCTTGCTCTTATGCAAGCTCTGCAAGACTGTACTTAAGCCAGCCAAGATGAGCCCAAACTGGAAGAAACACTGGAAGTTTACGTGTGTTGGATTTCACTGGGAGTTACACAGGTAACAGATGGATTTTGGAAATTGTTATTGCCAAAGTATGGCTGAATTTAGTGTTACTGTCAGGTAGCAAATGCACAGTGATTTGTGCTTTTGCACAAATTGTACTTTGGTGTGGGTTTAGAAGTGGGTATAGTATAACAAAGGTCTTTGCGAGAGGAGCCTAGCCCAACCATCCAAATCCAGTACAGGTGGTTTGAGCGCATCAGAGATCAATGCACTTCTAAAATTCAGGCTAAATTTCTGCCAATTCCTGGGGCAGCTTAAAATTCTAGGCAGACTATAGGATGCTGCTGACTGATCCGGTGGCATGAAATGCAGGGAATATACGCACTTTGCAAAACCTAAATGTTAACCCTGCAGAGAAACTCTCCATTAATAAGCTGAACAGACAAACCAAGTTGTAGCTGTGAATAGACACCATAAAGCTGTCACTTTCCTAAAATAACTTTTTTCAAAAGCACCATGCTTTCAAGCATTATTGTGCTTACTAACTATAAATCCTTACAACAGCTATCATGTTGTTGTAGGCAACATAAATAGAGCATATTTTAATGTCTCAACAGCTACTGCTCTTACAGGTACTCAGTGGCATGAACAGACCACAAATCTGGTCTGTGGAGATGAATGAAACCTGGGCTATGGCATTTTTTTTTCTCCTATGAAGTGTTAAGGCTGAAAAATAGGTGTATATGAAAGGTTGCTTTATCTTGGATTGCAATGTGACAAATTTTTATGCAACATCAAGCTCAATTCATGTAAAACTAAAGCTCTTCAAGCCTGTAGACTCTGATCGCCTTCAGAAAAGGTAGCCTCCATCCTCCTGCTCGACATGTAGTTTTGCTGCAGTGCCATTTCATGAGCAGGCGTCTTTAAAACTTACGCTTTTGGTTGGCCATGGTTTGTAAAGAGTAAATACCAATTAGCTGTATCCAGTTAGAGGTCATCTGCTGATAGAGTGTCAGGGAGATGATAGTAGTTGATACCTACGGTTGTGATTCACTGCAGCAGTTCGTGTAGTCTGTAAAAATGAAAGCAGCAATTGAACAGGGGAGAAAAAAAATCGAAGGAAACTGGTGGCCAAAGTCCTGGCAGCAACATGTTAAGTATAAACATTCAGCTTTTATTCTCTCAGCTGTGGGTTTTTTCAGTGAAGTACAGGGTCTTTTCCATAGTCTGCTGTTGCTTTGCTTTTGTTTTGTTGTAAACTCCAGCATTTTAACACATACATTTCTGGGTTATGGAATAGCATATTCTTCCCTCTCAGATCAAAATATTGTTTCTTATAGTTCCAGTAACATCTCTGCAGAGGCAGAGACAAGTCTGATTTTGTTTCTTCGTAATCACTTTGTCGGGTTTCCCAAAATGAAAACTACAAATGTATTTGGTTTCCTCTCCAGCACTGTTACGCCTGACTTGTAAAACTGTACTGCCAAATTAAATGTGATTAAAAAAATCTCTTTAAAAAATGCAAACAAAATGTGTTACTTGAAAAGCTTCCAAACTCTGCTGTGCTTCTACTTTGGAAATGCATCTATTTGATTTTTCTTATTATTTGGGGGGCATTATCTGCTAGGCAGTGATCAAGGCGAGTGTCTGAATGCAGCATGGCCATTGTGAGACTGAAAGAGGTGAAGGTAACGGAGCCGTGCACAATGTGTGCAAAGGGTGTTGGCGACAGTGGAAACTTATTTCTCACTCTATTTGTTATTTGCAGCTTTTGGAAGAGGGCTGGGTAGCTCAGGGAGAAAATGTGTTTCAGAAAATGTGTGGAGGAGCTGCAGTGCAACTGCTAGTGGCTCTGCTCTGACGCTGCTCCGATCATCAGGTTTGTCATACCATGTTGATGAGGAATGCTGGTGGAGGCCGGAGGAGGAACACTGGTTGAAGACCGAGGAGGAATGATGGTGGAACTAGACACCTCTTGAAGTTCATGGCACATCTTAAGGTCCCATGCAGTTCAATCTGCTCTACGAATCTGATGTGCATTTTCACCAGTCATGGTAGTGCTGCATTAAGGACATTAAAAGACAGTTTGTAAGCAAAAATCCACTACAGACATCCCCTCTGTTGGAGTTGGAATAAATAGAATTGCCACAAAAAATTGAATTTTTCAGTTGAAATATCAGATCTGTTCACCAAACGCCTACCTCACGTATAATCAAAGATAATAATTTAAAACAGACTGACTCAGCAAGATAGGGTGAATATCTGCCACAGCAGATATTAAATTTTAGCCTGTATCAGGTACAGAAACATATAAAAAGTTGAAAAGTGATGCTTGTGAGTCTTACTATGGGTCAAATGAAAGTACAGCTATCTGTGAAAGGTATCCATTTGTCCCTTCCTTATATGCTTTTTTCTGCTATGGAACTGCATTTTCAGCTGTTGATTGCATGGGCACTTATCCCACAACGCAAGTTAAATAGTCCCTCAGATTTTGGGAACCCTTTGGGCACTGGACTCTTGCGTAAACTGCTTGAAGTCTGTATTGAAACAGCCGCTGAGAGATGAAAGAATTGCTCTTCAGCCAAGTGTAGGAATGACGTGTATTGAGATGCAATTTTCCTAAATGCAGTTGTGCGTTACAAACGTTACGGTGCAGCTACCAGCAGAGGTACTGCTTTGAACGGCAGTGGAGAGCTGAACTGCACCAGCCCCAAACCCAGCTCTTTTAGAGATTTGCTTGTGCAAATCTCTAATTGTTTGGATTTGCTTGTGCCAAACTCAGCTTGCCAGGTCAGGCACCTTCGCTGGAGAATTAGTAGTTCAGAAATAGTTCTGGCACTTGAGAGATCATGCAGACTGCCCTTGCTATGGATTTGTATGCAGGCAAGATTGAGGGGAGGGAGAAAACTTGCATTTCCTTGTGGGAGGTGTTGAACTAGAAAGGAGTTGAGCTTGGAATAACAAGTTCCTAGTGGGTGGGGATACACAGCACCTGCAGCTCTGTTAGCTTCCATTTGAAGCTCAGCTTTTTGGAAAGCTCTCCATGATATGTCACTGCCTTGGAGATACTGTTTTAAAAAATAAGTGCTCAAGCATCAGAAGAAAAGGAAAACATTGAGGATGGGGGTTTTGTGCAGGATTTGAGGGAGATATTTCCTATGCAGTGGATACGGGTGGGGTTGCTTTTCTAGAATATATTTCTAAATATATGAAATTTAATCTAAAAACCCCTGAACACAGAAGTGTTTGAACTGAAACAAAGTTTTCTTATTTCATTGGACTGAAATAAGAGAGATTAAAAAAAAAAAATAAAGAAAGAAAAAAGAAAGCTAAATCCCTTTTAGACAGACTTGTCCTCATCCACTGGGATGCTTGTGATCCATGAGCTCTTTGATTCAATTCACACGAGGCAGAGATGGTGTCTGATTACTGAGATATTAATTTGAAAACCAAACCTCATACCCTTTTTGCAGACATTAAACACCATCCTGTCTTGCACAAATTAACAAACTGTGCATGCTGCCTATGGGTCCCCATAGGGTAATTAACAGATACACATGAAATTATCCATTTTGTGCATGTTTCTAACACATCGTAAAAAAATCTAGAAAAGAAAATACAGCAGCTGCCCTCATTTGGGGAGGTGGGTATAGAGGAAGTTAAGTATTTGAGAACCCTTCTTATACATGCAATAGTTGCTGATATTCCATTTCTAAAGCATGTCTACTGATCTAGCCGTAGGACTTACCTAAGCTCCACAGGGAGCTTTGTGACTGATTTCTTGTGTGTGTGTATATACACACATATATATACACACATAAAAACACTGTAGCCTCACACACAGTCTGAATACTCAAAATTAACCCAGACTATTTTAATTGCAATTTTGTCTCCTAAACTGTAACCTATTACAAACCAGGTAAGGGGAGGACCCGCTAAGGTCATCTGGTCAAATCCCCTTTTAACAATGAAGGACAATTTAATATACTGTATTTTCTAGCACTTGTGCTAGCCTTCTTTTGAACATCTCAAATGATGACGGTTCTACTGCCTATCATGGAAGATTATTTCACACGGTAACAGATCTTGCCAGTAGGAAGTTTTTGTTATTTGTTTCCTAAAGCTCTTTATCACCTTTCAAATACTGTAGTGAGTCATATGCTCTTTGATAACTGTCTTGAAACATCTATAATGAATTCCCATCTAGAAGAGATGTATGAATTTCAGTAAGATGAGGATAGCTAATGATAGGAAATTGAATGAAGATGGAAGGATAAGGCTGAACAATGTCACAATGCGTATTTTCTGTTAAAGAATAAGAAAAAGACAGACAGAACGATTTACTTCTGCTTCTGGCAGAAAAATGCTCTCTCCCCTTCACCTTATTTCTGATCTAAACTAAAGGAAGTGGTTGGTTAATCTGCTCAGACAGTCATGACATTAATCCATTTAAAAAAAAAAAAAACACCTTCCTTTCAAGTTTTTTAAATCAATGAATCTTTAAGAAAACCTTTGAATTTGATAGGATAATATATGGTGAGGGGTTTGTATTTGGTGGGGTTTTGGTAGTGGGTGATGGGGCTGCTGGTGTGGCCCCTCTAAGAAGCTTCATGAAAAGCTCTCCTGGCTTCAATTCAGCTCCACCTCTGGCCAAGGCTGAGCCAGTCAGTGCCTCTGCAATAAACATATTTCAAAGGGAAAATCTGTTTTGCAGGGACCTTTTTCTGAGGAGCTCTGTTTTGTTTTGGAGGGGGGTTAGGACAGAAAGAGGGACAACCATGTGGTCACGGGGAGACATTTCCCTTTGGCCTGTTGTGAGATGTTGGGCTGAGCCTTTTCAGTCCTCAGAGACCACTGGTGGAGAGGAGGTCCATTTGAAGCCCATGGGAAGGCCGATGCTGGAGCAGGGGACTGCTCCCAAGAAGGCTGTGACTCTGAGGGAATTCTGCGCTGGAGCGGTTCAGCAGGTGGATGTCAGAAGGAGGCTGTGGTTCAATGGGAAGCTGACGCTGGAGCAGGGTCCTGACAGGACCTGTGGAGAGAGTAGCCCATGGTGGAGAAGGTTTTCTGGCAGGACTTGTGACCCTGTAGGAGACCCACGCTGGAGCAGTATGTGCCTGAAGGACTGCACCCCGTGGAAGGGACCACACCGGAGAAGTGTGTGAAGAACTGCAACCAGTGGGAAGGACCCACGTTGGAGAAGTTCATGGAGGACTGTCTCCCATGGGTGGGAACACACTGCCACAGGGGAGGACTGTGAGGAGTGTTTCCCTTGAAGAGGACCAAGTGACAGAAGAAGCATAGAGCAAACTGGGACTGACTGTGATCTCCCATCCTCTGCCCATCGTGTGCTGAGTCAGATGGGGGAGGTAGCGAACTGGGTCCAGGAAGAAGGGAGGGGTGGGGGGAAGATGTGTGGTGCTTGGTTGCCAGCTGGGTCTAAACCATGACATGTGTGCTAACAGAAATATAGTTATTTGAAAGTATTCCAGGAGAGCCTTGTGTCTCTTTTTTTATGGGTCATCTTGAGCTAGCTTAAGAAACTTGATTTTGTGAGAGGACTACTCCTATTTAAAACCAGTCTTCCCTAGTGAGTTCTAAATTCACGTTCACCAGCTGATTTTGATACCGTTGGGAATGTTATACTGTGACAGCTGGGGGGCATAAGAGGGTCACAAAATTATATCCTAGCAATACTTTTTTTCTAAAGCTTTATACAAAATATAGTTTTTACACTAATCCTGTGATGATGAATTAATAGATATTATGGGGCCATGTTGTTGGTATAATTGAAAGAAAAGAGACTGAGCTGAATTCAAATGATGCATTTGAATATACAATACAGTTTAGGCTGCAACAGCCCAAAGTGCATCTCGTTTAACGTCCAGAGGATTATGCTGATCTGTATAGGCTGCAGACCCATCATCTATAAGAACAAGAACCGGGGAAATGTACAGTAAAGAAACAGGGCTCGCAGTGATGTTTCATCTTGTTTTATTTGACAGAAGAGGAAAAAACATTTTATTTGCTTTACAACACACCTACTACACATTAGACTTAAAGCACAGATACCCTCGAGGGAGGGATATAAAGACAGAGCTGCAAAAATAGTCGATGAAAGAAGAATTTTGTATGTCCTGTGCTGCAAAGGGAAGTGGAAAAGGGAATGTGGGAATTTTAAACCTGTCTGTGTATGAGGAAATGGGAGAGTGAGGGGGGAATGCATGAAGTCGTTGTGCAGCACAGCACACGGCAGCTTAGCAAAAGGCAAGCAAGAGACATCTGTATGCAAGGAGGAAGGAGCGAAGGGTAGTGCAAGGGGGGAGGCCTGTATTTAGCCTATCTTTGTCTTTGCTTGAAGGTTGGTGTCACTTGGCTGAAAAAGAAGCGATTTTGCAGCTAATCTCTTTCTTATAACTACAACCTTGTATGTGAGATGAAGTTAAATACCTTAAAGCGCAGTGGTCAGTTTTGAGGAGGCCATAATGGTGCCCTGTTCTGCAGTTTTCCTTCATTAAGTACAATGACTCACCTCGAATCACAAGAAACCTTGCGATGCAATGCCTGGAGCCTTTGACCAGGTCTTTAGCCAGAATACATTATATTTATGCCTTGAAGCAAGACAGATTTCTGCTGTTTGGAGCATCTCATGAAATAGTTACAATAACTGTCTTCACATTGTATAAATTATTTACTTGTATTCTATGGTCACCCTTTGCAACCATGTTAGCAAACAAATTCATTTGCAGACTATTCATAGAAACGTACTGAAGAGAGCACTGAAAACTCTTCCATTTATTTTTTGATAGATATCTGAATTTAGGAGCCGCATTCTGGTATAAACAGGTTATTTTGTTCACTGAGTAGATGCAGGTTACCTTGACTGAGGAATTGCAAATGTGCAAGGATCTTGTTGTTACCTTCAGATTAAAACCAGGGTATTTTCGAAGAAGTTAATGTAAGAAATGTGAGACACTTGAAGAAAATGTAAGAGTAAGGGAGACATCATATTTGTTGACGTATTTATTATGAACTATTTATTTAATCTTTTTTTCCACAAAATACTAAGGCAGGAGGGCATAATGAATTATGAAATACATTCCTCTTTAGCTTAAGAAATGCCTAAATTTGTTGTAATTCTAAATGCGATACTGCCGGGTGACAGCTTCTCTACTCTGAAGGCTGAAGGTCAAGAATATGCATTATTTATTTGAGTGATATGTGAGTTTTATCCTGGAAATTATGGTGTCATGTATCTATATTTGAGTGCATATCTATACATATTTATATATTTAAATAAAATAATATATTACTTTTTTCCTCATGAAGTAAAAATGAGAAATATTCATCATGGTGATGCAGGGGGAAAGTGCAAAGCTTTTCTTAAGATTTCCTGGAATTGAACAATGGTTTTCAAACCGAGTCAGAACAATAAAAATGGCTACTTCTGGAGCTTATAGATAGAGATATCGGCATACTGAAAAAATGGGAACTTGAAAGCACAGATGAATCCTTGAACAAGAATATCGGGGAAATATTGCCAAGCAAATGAAGATGAGTAATGTCAGATAATGCCTGTTGAGCAGACAAGATGCAAATGAAGTTGCGCAATGTTGGATGACAATTGTTAAGTGGACATGAACAAATCAAGATGAATGATGAGAGATGATGAATGTTGAGTAGGCAAGAAGCAAAATGAAGATGAACAATGTCAGGTATGTTTACTGAGCAGCTAATAAAGAGAACAAAATAATTTCTTTTTCAGAGGGTTTACTCACATTGGATTCCTGAGTAAAGCCCTTTCAGTACGGGCTTGCATGTTTTGAATTTAGAATAACTGTCTGACAATTAGCTGACACTAAAGAAGCTTCTTGTAATTTATTTATTTTTTTTTAAACTCTGCAAATGTATGCCATAATCTCCTGGTAGCTGACCTCTTTCTTGGATTTAGTTACAGTCGAGATATGCTTCTTGCAGTGAGCTCCTCATTTAAAGAACAGTGTCATGCTGTGGGTGCTAAAGGAAGCAGAAAGGCTTATTAATATTTCTTCATTACATTCAGGCTTTTACAAATACAAATTGCTCTATTTTTTTATGCTTACCTATTCTTCCCATGTTGTTGAATTTGAAATTACTTTCTTTTCCCACAGCAAACAGAACAGCCCCCCACACTCCCCCCTTCTTGTTTCATTCAGTAATCTTAAGAGGGGCTATTGTGTATAATATTTCATATTTTATACTTGCAGTGGGTCTAAACTCAGGCAAATTTAGAAGCTGAGTTTTATGTCCTGAGTTTTGCTGGTGGTAAGGGAGCCAAGCTATTGAGGTTTGAAATGAGAGGCAGCTGGAGGGATCAAAACCCACTTATTTGAGAAGAGCTTCAGTCAGATCATCTTAGTCATCTAAGCCAGAAAACCTCAAGAGACAGCTTAATTGGGCTTCCTTCATTTTGGAGCATTTGTGCTCTTGTATCATTCAGTTGTTCCTCACATGTTTCTGTGGTATTCTGTCTGTAGCATCTGCCTTGGTGATGGCAATTAATGTTACCTACTTATTCTAATCCAAATGCAGCATTTCTACTTCAAAGCAAAACACAACACAGCACTTGCCAGTAGTTGTCTAGAGCTGGTATTCAAAATACTAAAGTACTTTCCCATGTTCGCATTGTCATAGTGTTTCCTTTTTTCCCTATATTGTTAGCCACAGTAGATTTAAAATCTAATTTACCTTGCTTGTTTTTCTCTTCCTTGCACAGTCACTTCCACTGCCTCAAAGTGACTGCAATATTATACCGTTCTGATGAGAAATTCTTCACACACACACACACCCTTTTCTCCCCTGCCCAAAACCATGTGCTGCTTGCACCAGCACCACAGCTGCGTTGTCCTGGTCCCTGGTGGACAGAGCAGGTTGGGGAGCTGGTCTCTGACTCCTTCCTCATCTCTGCATGGCTGCATCACCTGCAGTTGTTAATTTTCCTTCCCAGTTTCACTTTAGGTTCATTCAGTGAAGCTGCGCTACCTTCCTCCATGTTCTCCAGTTACACGCCATAGAAGCACTGGGCAGGGTGTGATTCGTTCCAATTTCTTAGGCTGTTTCTATCAAAACTTGTACTTTTCCACATCAGTCTGTTAGTTGTCATTTAATACCTGTTCTTGAGAAGCAAAAGCATTTTACCGGAAGCATCTCTTTGATCTCTCAGATAGGTAGTTCCCATAGTAATCACACTTTTTCAACAGAAGTACCTGACCTCTTTGTTGGATGGACCCACCTGCAGGTATTGTTGTCTTTCCAGGTTTGTTATTTACTACCCAGCTGGTGATTAATTACGAGAAAGAATAAGTGTTTAAGGTTTTTGTTGCCTTTGTAGCATCTTTTGAGGTGTCATGAAGGGACAAATCTGGACATCTTGTGAAGCTTCTGTGCATGAGCTATGTAGGATGTGGTAGGGAGCTTTACTTTTACCACCAGGTATGAAACATTGACTCAAACCCATTCTGGTAAGAGTGGGGTATTTGAAATGCAAACCAAAGTCCATTTTTCCACTCCAAGGAGTGTTTTGACAGAAGCCGTGGATGCACAGTCCATTGTCCTGTAGTCCCCCTCAGCTCTTCAGTATTTATTTCTCTTACTGGTAACACATCTTAGCCAGGAACCAGACCAGATTTTGCCAATTGTGAACCTTGTGAAACCAGGAACCAGTTGGGTCAAATGTAGCCTTGGACTAAATATGCAACTCTGAGTAGAAAGGGTTAGCAGTGGATTTTCCACTGATTGGAAATTTGATATTTCACATTTTTGATCCTAACCTTGATAAAAAAGAAACATAAAATTGCTTTTGTAATTTTTAGTTGGTTGAAATGTTTCAGATTTTATTACAGCTGTTTAAAAGACCAGACTTTTAAACAAAGCAATTCCGAAATAGCAATTAATCTTTCCATTTTGAAATTTTGAGAAAGGGTTGTTTTGCAATTTATCTGGTTTCTTTTTATAGTGTGAAAAATAATTTCCGTCAAGATTGTTCAGTTAGTAATTTTGGATTGAGAATGTTTATATTGAAGCTATTTTTTGGCCAATTCTCAATCATTACGAAGAGTATTTCTTTTAAGCAGTATTGTCTCCCTATATTACTGTGGAAAACTTATATTAAGTGATATTTAGTATTCACTGATATCCAGAAACTGAGTTTACCGATTCTGTTCTCACTGTGGCCCGCCTATTGGAGCAAGTACAGTGACAAATTTAAATGCTAATTAGGCATTTGGCTATAATCAGTGTATTTTGTGTATCACTCAAACTGAAACTCAAACTCCTGAAAGAACGAGGTCAGTGGGAAGAAATCAGTGTTGAATTAGCAGTGAAGTTTAATTATTTCTTTAGTTATGTATATCTTTATGTGTTTATATAAGAGCTATAGTTTTGTCTAAGTTTAAGCAGAAGTATTTTAACATCAAAATGTTATGAGGTAAGTACATTAATAAAATAGGAAATTTTCAGAAACAGTTACCTGATTAACGAACCATTCTAAAATACAGTGGCCCATTAACATTAGGCTATCTTGTACTGTCCTATATTGAGATACAAGAGCCAAAAAAATTGGAACTGTTATCTACTACGAAAAAGCTAGGCTTAGAGTTTCACGCCCAAAACCGTCTTGTAATGTGTCCTTATTCTGCGTGGTTTAAAAACTAAGGAAAACTATTTTTAAAACTGTTATCTTTTAGAAGTATTGTCTTGAAAAAGGCTGAGTAGTCTTCTCTACAATTAGTGGGAAAACATGGCAATGTTTGGGTTGAATTCCAGTGAACATCAAATAAGTTGAAAAAAGAAACCCTGATGTTACTGCAGCTGGAAATCCTCCACAGGATGCACATGCCTTTTCCAGACTGAGGAACATTAATTTAAGTACATGTAATCTAACAAGAAATTTTGTCATTGGCTTAATTTCTGCCAAATTCAGTGCCATTGGGTTCACTTCCCATTGTTTCTTGTTACCTCATTACTTCCTTACAAAGGGCATAGTCTTGAATGGTACAAAATGGACTTTCTTTGTTCCAGTTTTGGTGTGTTACTCCTTTGAAAGCAAGGATTTTCATGAGGATGGTTCTGAGGACTTCCAGTACAGCACGAGCTGGTTCCAGGTCAGACATAGCATGAATGAATCTTCTTTGTTGTTCATGTTTGTAAGTAGTCAAATGTGCTTCTTGGTTATCGGTCTTGCTATTTTTACAGCTTGGGAAAGAGAAAATTAATAGATGGTGTTTTGGTTCAAAAAAGCAGCAATCACATTAATTTACAATGTTTTAGTACCATCCACTGAAATC
Organism: Buceros rhinoceros silvestris; assembly: GCF_000710305.1. Lineage (NCBI taxonomy): Eukaryota > Metazoa > Chordata > Aves > Bucerotiformes > Bucerotidae > Buceros > Buceros rhinoceros. Next base: position 22,728 of record NW_010417883.1, on the reverse strand, counting down.
ACAAGACTTTTTGTTTCAGTCATTTTGAGGTTGGGTGCAATTAAAAATTGTGCAGCATTTTTCTCCTTAATGCATTTTTCACACCACTGTGCGTTATCAACCTGCCACTCAAACTTTTAAACCGTCATCTTAGACGGGTTTGTGGATGGAAATTCAGCTATGTTAGGAATGTTGCTCATCACTATTTTCTGGGTTTTATGTTGCTTTTACTTTTTTTTTTTCTTTTTGGTCTATTCTTTCTGCCTCCTTTTGCATATTTCAGGCCATAAAGCAGCTCATGTAGGAAAGTTAAAAACAAAAAAGGGAGCATTGTCTAAGTGTATGAACTTGGCGTTCTTTTTGTTATTTTATGACCTTTGATAGGTATGCCAACGTCTGCAATTACGAAAGCTATTTATAAATAGCAAAATGAAGTATATATTTATGGTAATGATTTAATAGGAAAATGTTGAATTATACTCGGTAGTTTCACATTCTTTTATTCTGTAGTATGAGGCACCTCAGACTGCTACAGTTTTGTGGGGTTTCTGCGTAGCTTTTTTTCTGCACAGTGTTCTTGCCACTCCCTGACACTCCACCTCCCTGACATCTGTAAAAAGAAGTGAGATTCTATCCATTATCACTTCAAATATCATCAGAGAATTGGAATTGAAACAGCCCCAAGCAGCTTGCCAATTGCCTCATACCATCAAAACATTAACGCTTTAGAAAAAAAGACTGTTTTCCACCTTAAGCAGCTGACAACATATGAAGAAAAGTAATTTGGACTGCAATCTTGGAAGACAAGTTCATCCGGAGGCATGTTTGTCTGCAAGACCCCAACAGTCCTTCTGATGCAGAAATTGGTAGAAATTCTCTGTATATAATTTTTTGTGTGTGTGTGTACTCCTGATAAAACCTCATTTTAATTTAATCTGTATCCCTTGCAATTAGAGTCGTCAGATCATTATTTCTGGTATCTGCTGCTTCAAGGCATCTTGAAGAAGAGAGCTGAAGATGACATGCAAACAGGACTTACTGTATTAGTACTGTCATGCAAGCGTTTAAAATTGAACAGTCCATCTACAGATGCATTAACCTGTTTCGTTAGGATGCTTGTGTGGTATAAAAGCTGATCCCCAACTGGGATGGAGGTTTCCCGTTCAAGCAGGAAAGAAAATGTCACAAATCCTGAAGAATACGTATAAATCTTGAAGTAAACTGAATTTAACTGACAACTTGAATTGTTAGGCTTAAGGTGTACCAAGAGGTCTAAACTCTTTCACTAGTGGCAATATAAGCTTCTATTAATACGCTCATTCTTCATTTGTTAAACTCCCTCATTATAAATATGCTGAGGGTGGAAAAAAAAGGCAGAATACGTTATTTGGTTGAGTGCCTCTGGCCCTATTATAATCTTCTGTATCTGGTTAGTCTCTGACCTGAGCCGTGCAGTGGCAGGACAGCGAGCAGTGTTACTGGAAGCACAGGTCATTATGGGCAGCATCGGATGCTAGCAGCAGGCACTTCCATACAGGATTGCTGCCTGCAGCCTCACACAGAGAGACACGACTCGGTGAAAGGCAAATCTTTTCTTGGCCTCTGATATCCCGGGCCTTAAGCTTTAAAGTGCCAAAAAGGAAAACTATTCTGATGGCCCTGTCATGACGATTGCCTACCTGAACGAAACTGGGACTAATGAGGTCTTGCTACTGCACTCGTTACTCAGGCAAGGTTTAATTAACTGACATGTCAGGTCCTTAATGCCTTATCCTCAAGCACCTTCTTTCCTCTGTGATGCTTCCCTTTAGCTTCGAGTTTTGAAATTGATTACATTGAATGCAGGTTCCTTCACTTTGTTATAATAAAAATCTTTGCTATTAAGATAAATGGAGGTTGTTTCTTTTTTAATCTTGTGATGTTTCAGTACGTGCTGTTGGCACTGTGAAATAATAAATAATATCTCACAAGCTTTTTCTCAAGTATGGAGAAGACAATAAAATTACAGTCAAGAAGTGTATTTTTTTATTATTATTTTTTTGCGTGCTTTTCTGCTGGTGCTAACTGTTTTTTGGTTCAAGCTCATGTTTGCTAAACTCTGTAGAATAAAATCTTTGAAGTAGCATCTGTCTCTTCTAAAACCTTGTGTGGATTGTTGTGGGAATGAAATTTCTTTTGACTCACCTCCAGTTCCAAAATATTTGTGTGTTCTTATCTATTAAGAATAAGCCTGAAAAAGATCTGTATGCAAGCCTTTGTATGATAGTCAAGAAAGGTATACCTGAGGCATACTCTCCTCGTACTATAAGAAAATCAATGCTGTGCCCTTGGAGTCATCCAAATCCCAGAACGCAGCTCTTTTATAAACGGGTAAATTTAGAAAAGCACTACATCATTTTTTTTCTGTGCACAGGGACAGTGTTTTGTTCTACAGATCAAAATGAAGCTTCCTAATAATAAGGCTAGCCTAAGGTTTCTAGCAAAGTTTTTTCATTCTTATCCAGCTACTTCATTGGCAGAATACCTCCAGACTTTGCTTGCCTTTATATTAGATCTTTATCTTTTTTCTGCTCCATATAGTGGCTGGAATTGCTCTTTGTGAAAGTTCACTGACATCCATGTAATTTCACATTTAAAGAAAAAAATATCACTTGAGGTTTACTGGAATATTATTGTACATTATTTATGATTGGAAGTGTCAATGGGACTTCTGTTTTGAGTGATTAGTGGTCATACGCCACAGTGTATTTGGCACACAATGAAGTCAATGGGTTTAGGCTCCTAAACGGTAGAGTCACTTTCAAGTAGTTCACTGTTGACACTTATGTTAGCAGGGAGAGGTAGATAACCCAAGAAATGTGAACTTTAGGATTTGGTGTGAAAACAGGGTCTTTACAAACAAGGGAGCAACATTACAGGGTAGACAATCGTTTTCAGTGTTCCTGGAGCTCTAATAGCTAAGGCTGTATGAGTGACTTTCCCTTCCAGTCTACAGAAACTGGGAGTAGTGGGACAGCTACAGATCGTTCCAGCTGATGGCTCTGCAAGGGCCTCAGTCCAGATCTGCTGCGTACTAGCGAGGTAGCTCCACGGGTTTCTGTCATTTGTAGCCAGCTTTTGTTTGTTTGTGTCTGGCTGTGCAAGGAAGCCCATGTCTGGCTAGCAGACCTGAACAATATGGCAGATGTGAGAGGACATCTTATGTATTTTTGTTCCTGCCCCAGCTGTGTTCTTAGTGGTGGTTTCAGTCCATTTTGTGAGTAACTTTAGATTTTGTGTTCTTATTTTTGAGCATGGTTTTTAAATCTCAGTATGAGTATGGCAATACTGTTGCAAGGCACGTCACAGGTTGTTTTTCAGTTCAGCTCCTTGAGTGTTCAGAAGACAGTATCTGCACAAGACAGTATCTTTAGAGCTAAGCTGTAAGACTTTTTAGGTCTTCTAAAAGAAGGTTTTGTTCATTCACTTACACTCTGTAGCAGCGGACCACAATTCATCAGTTGACAAACTTGGGTTTATACATGGTACTGACCAGCTGAATCTCCTTGTGTTTCTGGAGACCAACAGCAGAACTTTGTCTGGCAGCTCTTCTGTGGACTGTGCTCACAAACAGGTCAATCTTTTATTCCCATGGTTTGTTGTGTTTCACTCATGAAGCTTGAAAGCATATTTGTCAGCCTTTCCATTCCCTGGAAAATGTATGAGTTATTATTCTTTAAATGCTTCCTAGAGGTATTTGCAACTTAAAAGATTATTATTGCATGTTGTCTATCCAGTCAGAAAACAGAAACTGAACTAATTGACCCATTCTGGGGTCTGAAATAAGCGAGAGGTGATATAATCTCTCTTTCCTTCTCTCTTGGTGGAGAAAAATGCTTATAAAGAACAATTTCTAGATTTGTGATCAGCTCTTCCACATGCAGAAATCTCTTTAACCAGACAAAGGCAGGAGATGCTTCCAAATGAGGGTAACAGAATAAGTTGATTTTCTGTTCAATTCTCCTCTTAGCTGTTTGCAGAAGATATTCCTAGGGACAGACAGAAAATTTGAGCCTCACAGACCCATTTCATGGGTTAGGTATTTTGGTTGGTTTTGGTTTGGTTTTGATTTGCTGGTCTGCTGATGCTAAAACCGTGTGGCCCTTGTCAGTTTATATATGAGATCGTAGAATCATAGAATGCCAGGATGGAAGAGACCTCACGGATCATCTGGTCCGACCTTTCTTGGCAAAAGCGCGGTTTAGACAAGATGGCGCAGCACCCGTCCAGCTGAATCTTAAAATGTCCGTTGTTGGGAATCCATCGCTTCCCTGGAGAGGTTATTCTAATGGCTGATCTAATTGTGAACAATTTTCCCTTTGAGATGAAGACTTGCCCCCTTCATATCAAGAAAGAAAGAAAAGCTCCTTTATTTGTTCATTAGCATAACTATTCTTTATTTTGGTTATATCAGTTGTCCTCAACCTTATCTTGGCAGAGGATCTTGTGTCTGGGTGAATGACAGTGATGAGCGCTACCTCTTGAGATGCTGTTAATAATTCTCTGTGATTTGTCTAGGGAACAGGACCATAAGGGCTGTTGACAAACCTGCCCAGCAGATTTCCCCGCTGCACAGACCAACCTCTGACAGCTTTATTTTTTTCCCCCCACAGTAAATGATTCTCTGCTTCCCAGAAGAAGTGACAGAACTGACAATATTTGTGCTACCACCATTCATTTATTAAGTTGTGTACCCAAAGCCTGTGAACTGTGATCTCCTGACAGATGAAAACTGTCTTGTTTATTTTTCTACCTCCACAATTATTACTGTTACCTGATGGCTGAAAATGAGAAAAAACTTCTAGTGAATAGTTTCTCTAGGCTAAATATGTTTGTAGGCAGTCCTTGATCCTTAGCAATATGGTGTTCAGGTATCTCTGGTCTGAATTTTCTAGTACTTTTCAGAAATGGTTTCATTTTTTTTTTACAGATAGTGAAAGACAGCCAATTTTTACTTAGTATTCTCCTTAATGCTTATTTTTAAAAAAAGGCAAAGAAATATTTTAAGAAAGAACCACAGAAAGACTATCCAAGGTCTAGCTTTCCACTTGTTTGCTTTCCACTTTGCCAGGTGCAGGAGGGAGATGATGTACTCAGCATGGCAAGTTGCAGGCACAGCTTGCTCAGTCTTCAGGATGGAGCTAGGATTTTGTACAGGGCTGTGACTGGCTGGGTAGTTTCTGAGGATGCTGACAGCTGCTGTGCAGGAAACTTCTCCTGCAGGTCATAGCTCTCCTATAGGCATTTGTGGACAACAGTCCCTAGGCCAGTGTTGTAGATATTAAGTAAGACACAGACTCAGAAATGTGTTCCCACCTGAATTCATGTGGTCAGAGTACATCCTCTATGCCATCCTAGAGGTCTTGGTGGTTGTTCCTGATCTTAAATTTCATTGGATACTGATTGTTACCCTTTGGTATGTGGCAGCTGTCATCAGCTTATAGTGGTCCTAATGCTGCAACTTGGTTATTCTCCTGTCAGGAAAGGCTTCATCCCACCCTCCTGAGCACAACTATATCCCTGGGACATAGCACAGCATCGTAACTTGGTAGAGCAGGGAGGTGCTTCATGGTCACTTCAATGTTCAGTGTTTGGAGAGCCTTCTGCTGGTGCAGGTGCATTCGCTTCGTGCTGGAGGATGTCATGAAGGTGCAAACTGCTTATTGTTTTGGATCTTTACTTCCCCATTCATGGCTGGAGCTTATTAGGTGCAGTCCTGGTCCAAACTCTCTGGTTTTTTCATTTGCAAGAAATTCAGTTTGCATGCTTTAAGATTACTATTGCCATGTGCAGACAATCGGGCAATTCGCTTCAAAACAAGACTCCTGTTCTGAAATAAAATGCTGGTGGGGGCATAGCCAAAGGGGATCCCATCCTTCTTCGCTGAGAGTTCTTTGTTCTTCTTAGAACATAATAGTTGCTCTAAAAGCTTGTTCTCATTACAAGAGTCATAGTATTACCATCATTTGACCATCACTGCGACAGTATGCTGTCACTACTATCAGCAGAAGATACAAATGCCTATGTATCTCTACATGAGGAGTAACTTGATCCTCAACAAAAATGAGAGCATCAGAAGAGAGCCTAGAGGAGAGATTTAGAGATTGGTAGTGAATCCAGTTTGTCCCCAGTCCCAGCCATATGGTCAGACCTGGTCCAGTATTGGGAGGGCATTAGCCTGAGATAGGCAGATGTTCACATGAAGCACTGAGCACGTCTATGAAACATGGCTCGTCACTACAATGTGTTGCTTACTAAGGGCTTATTTTTTATTTTTCCTGTTAATTTTGCTTTGTTTGAGTCATTTTCTGTTTTGCAGTTCATTAGTATCACATTTCCTTCCTTTCCAATTTAGGAAGGAAACAAAATGTCATCTTTGGGGAATATGGCATAACCGGTCCTTCTCATATCTACCTTCTCCTTCCCATATACCGTAGAAAAGTGAGGGAGTGCAGGTGACGTCACTGCTGTTGACTCAGTCCCTGGAAGATCCCAGGCAGTCGGATTCTGATGCCCTCTGTCAGCCTGGATTACCGCTAACCGGAATCCTCTACCTTTTAAACCATGCTGCAGTATGTCTCCTATTTGGCATTGCAAGGTGCTGAGAACTAAAAGAAGGTTATATACCCTCACTTCCTCTAGGTTGTTTTGTTACTAACAAGTTTAACACCTCTATTTAATACAGTCTTGTTTACTTGCCGTTAGAGACATGACATCAGTTCAGACTTAAGAACTCTCAAATCATTTTTTCTGACTCACAGGTTAACTGGCTGATTACAGATAGAAATTGCAGGTCCAGCTGATTCATCAAGCTAATTAGTTTAATTACTTCATCAAGATTAGCTGTGCCAAAATGTTAGACAGCAAACTAGGCACTGTGCTGAAAATACTTACATAACAATTCAGGAAACATTGGTTTTTTAAAAACATTAAAAATTATGTAAAACCAAATAATAATATGCCAAAAATCAGACTGTTTTAAAAAACTGATTAAAACATTTCCTTTGCAAGAAGCCCTAGAAAAATATGTGATATTTTCCATTACTAGCTGAATGAAGGTAAAAAGAAAAGAAGGTGAAGGCAGGTTCTCATGGTTAATATACTTAGGGGAAAAAAAAAATCAGTGTAGCTTTCCAGATCTGGAGGGGGGGTGGAATCAAGAAAGGCTTTCACATTTGATCAGCATGTTTAATCTGACCTCAGAGAGGAATATGTTTCTTTTCCCTTAGTAAAGAGCAACATTTTTTTGGTTTGCGTTTTTTTCTTAAATAAGGTATCTTGAATTTTTGAATGCTCTAAGAGAAAATTCAGGTGTTTCACTTTGACTTCGGTTTAAAATATGATTTTTTCTATTTTTTCATTTGATTTTCTCTTTGGCTGATAGAGTTCATTTAATCTTCAGCCCTTCATGTGTGTGTGAAAATATTTTGCTCCAGCATTTGTGAATGCTTCAGCGATTTTTAGTACCTTTAAAAATTGTTTCTTTTTAAACTTGTATTAATACAGTTCGATCAGTCTACATTTATTGTGACTGGGGACAAATGTAAAGTGAAAATTCACTGCACTTAGTAGGAAACTCTCATCATTTGAGGCTTAATTTTAAGTCAGGGATAACAGCAACAGTGAAAGAGATTGGACTTGCAGCCTTGGTGAGGATCTGTTACTGGCAAATTTCATCAACTTCGTGGCTAAACCCAGTTGGCTCAACTGGGATCTAAGGAGGGGTTTACCTGTTGGGAGACTAAAACATATGAGAGCAAAATCATGACAAGTGATCTGTCCCAATGACACTTTTCTTGTGTGCTTCAGTTCAGCCTTGAAAACCTTGTTATCAATGCACAAAGGTATTGAAAGTGGGGTTTGCTTTTAAACGACGATTAAGCTCATTTCTTTCTCAAGGATCTTTCCTCCCTTATGATTACAGTGTGAGTTGCACAGTCTTCCACTCCTGCAAACATACGGTTTATTTGAACAGGGATGAGCAATTTTTTTCCTAACCCTCTTTTCTACAGTCTTCCTTATATCATTTTAGTTTATTGTAAATTGGAAGAAAGTAGGTTTTTTCATGAAATACTGTTTTAAAGAATGAGATTATATGCATCTCTTTGCTAGCAGTGATAGAAATCGTTGTTGTTGCAAGCTAATGCAATTGTGCTCTCAGATTAAAGCTTTTCCAGGGACCCAGCCCTCTTATTACTGGCTGTAAATCCACAAAGTGCAAAGCATTGTTATACTTAATATGAAGGGGAAGGGTGTTACCAGCATATGAGCCTTTCTTTTTTGTTTTCTGTGTATTTCGACCATCTGTAGGAAAGGTAGAGTTTCATTCTGTGTTTTTTAAACAAAGGAAAAATGAACACAAGTAACTGCAGAAGTGTCAATAAAGTTTAGAATAGGGTTCACTCGCTGGGATTGTTTTTCTCCCTCTGTCCTGGGAGTTCTGCTCTGCGCAGGCTGTGGAAAGCAGTCAGAAGAACAGAACTACAGATGTCTAGTTGGCATCAAAGAGATGGACTGGCTCTACCATCTCTTGCTTTCCATCCACGCATCACCAAGGGTAGGTGTTTGAGGCATGGGCAGAAGTGGCTGGTCAAAGGCACAAGCTAGAAGAATTATTCAGATTTCTCTTAAATCACATGAGAACAGATCAAGAGAAGATTGCTTAAATAACTGGTTTCTTGGTGAGCAGATTCTCCACTGAAGGGATTTTGGCATAGAAGTACATATCTCTCATTTTTCTACTGAGAGAACACTGGTCCTTTTATGTTCAAATAAAAATTACTTTTGTCCAGCATGTATGTACAGTGTAAGTACTTTGGAGCAGAAAACAGTCTTTATGTTTTGACTCTAAAAGTGAGATTGTAGAAATCCTGCTCATTCTCAGTAGCCCTTACTCAGCAAATGTTTCTGTCCGGATGCGAACATGAACAAGCTTCTCAGGAGCTACCTATATATTAAAAACCAACTGCATATAAAAAAATTATTTGTTGTAAATATTGAAGCAATTCCAGGCCTCAGTGTGGTTCTGTAAGAAGGACCTGCTATAAGTCATAACTGGTTTCTTCTGTTGTTTTGCAGTTTCAGGATGTGATGGTTTAATTTGAGACAGGCTTGGGAATGCTCCTGCCTTGCCGCAGGTTGACTAGACAATAGCTAAACCCCAGCCTCAAAGTTAGTAAAAAGTTCCCTTTTCTTCTGCACCAAATTTGTCATGATAGAGCGCGGCAAATGGCCTCACTCTCTTCTTGGGTCATTTCAAAATAGTTGAAAACGGTACCCCAAAATTGTACCAAACTTTGAGTTCACAAAGGAGGTTTCAGGTTGTGAAGGACTGATGTTAGCTCTAGGAAAGGTGCAAGAGCAATCCTCTGAATCATTCATGGCAAAGCGAACGGTGTATTGATACTGGATGTTGCGAAGCCCTCTAAGTCCGAAGGTGATCATTATGACAGAAAAAAGTAAGTACCATCACTCACTAATAAAGCAAAATTCCCTTTGTATTTAATAGAGTACCAAGAAGATTTTCTGGACCACTAAATGCATAATATCATGTTATTTTAACTTTTCTTCTTGCTTTTACTTTTTAAATTGTGGTTTGTTTTTGTTTTGGGGTTTTTTTTTTTTTAGAAATTGGTAGGTAGATACCACATTTCCTTCAAAGATATTTTTCTCTTCTTGAGACAATTTGATTGCTTAACCATTTTCCAATCTTTTCATGTATTTTCTGCAAGTAATTTTTTTTAAATTAACTAAAATGTCTACTATGGAATTAAAACTCATAGTATTCTTGACACATCTTGGAGAAAATATCTTAGCATAAAGTTGACTAGATTTCCCATTCATACAGTACTAATTGCTTATACAAAAATAATGTTCTTCTCTTGAGACAGCATATCGTAATAATGGGAATTTTAATTACAGGAATTTCAGCTGGAAAATTAAAAAGAATGTAACAAACTTTTATCAAATGTAGCATTTATACAAAAACATTTTTTGTACCAAAGCACCTGCGTATTTTTGTCCTTGAATCATTGCTTGAATAAGCTGCAATGGGAAACACAAGAATGGGTCAGCTTCTCAGCTGGTGTGAATCAGAGGCACTTCAGTGGGTAAATCAAACTACTGCAAATCACATCAGCAGAGGATCTAGTGCGGAATCCTTCGCTGCTCTTGCAGTTTTCACCAGGGTGCAGATGTTTTGATTATCTTCTGCTGTTTGGTAGGATGACTGTTTACTGTGGTGCTGCTGGCTGACTAGCATCAGTGATTGTAACTCAAAGAAGAGAGTCAGTGCTGTTCACAAGAACTTTGTGCCAGAATAAAACTGCTCATGCCATGATACTCTTCATTCTGTCAGTGGCAATAGCACTGGCCCGTTTGAAAAGGTGTTGTATCATTCTTAACATTTACAAGACCTCACTGATTTCACCTGTTGATGATACTTAGTGGTGACCCCACAGAGAATAACAGAATGACATAAAACTTCTTGTAAATGGAAATTACTTGAAATGGACATTTACATTCTCTTAGGTGGAGAACAGATATTCAAGGGACTTACCTTCAAATGTTTCAGAAGGATACTGAAAGGAGGTAACATTCTAACAGACATTGTTTAATGTAGAGGTTAACCTCTGAAATTGCTACTCCATTTTACAAAATAATTTACCATGATTTCACCTGCTGAGCAAAGGTGTAGTTGGCTTGTTTTATTGTTGGGTTTTTTCCCCCTCACAAAGAACAAACACCACCACACAAATCAAATTAAACCAAAACAATCCATCATCAGAAGAGTATGACCTTTACAATTACTTTCCTGGACCTGGAATGTTTGGGAGTGATCCCCAGTTAAAATAAATGATAAGGGAATTGCAGACGTGAGTCAAAGCAGAAGTCCATATAGTTCACTGCCCTATCTAAAAAACAGAAACTACTAGAAATTATTTAGTGAAGAGTACAAAAATTGAGTAAGCATTTCCCCATAACATTCTCCTAGTCTCCAACGTCTTGGTGTTAATATCCCTGTATAGAATTTACCATGGAAACATGTGTAGATTGTAGTTTTCACAACACTGTGGGTTAAGGACTCCCCGCAGCCTATGTACCTGTTATGTGATCGATCACCTCCTTTTGTCTGTTTGGACTACCTCCTCACACCTGTGAGCTTCGGTGACACTCTGCAGTGGGAGGGATGGTGAACTGCTGGTTCCTGTTTGGTTTTATGATGTTATAGACCGCCACCATAACTCCCCTTAGACATCTCTGCTTCAGGTTGCAGACGATAACCCACGTATTCATTCCTTAATTTAGAGGATGACCTGCACCTACTCTATTCTTGTCACAATTCTCTGAAAATTTTCCAGTTCTACTGTAGCTTTTTGCAGAAGAGGGAGACCAGGACTGCATGCATTATTCACAGTATTGGCACTCTGGGTATATACAGAGACGTAACGATGAGCTATGGGTTTTTTCCCTATTCTTTTTCTAGTAATCTATATTGCTTGCTTTATTGATTGCCTCTCAGTAGAAGTGAAAGAAATGAGTATGCTTACTGAAGAGTAAGTATAATTGATGTCTAATTTCTCCAACATCCTTGTTTATCCTTCCTTGACTTCAATTATTAATAATGTTGCCTCTCTTATCAAAGAGATTTGGCTAGAGTAGGCTTACTGTATTTATACCGGAATGGGGAAATCTATAGAGAGCATTTCAGGAGAAGCTCTTGCGTTGGAACATAAACACTAATGGAAAGTTGTTGGTTTTTTTTTCTGGAGAGTGTTGGTCATTTTTTCCCTGCTTTCAGTGATGGCAGATGAGGTGTCAGAGAAAAGCTGCTGCATTTGATGCTGGATTTGCTGCCTTCTGTTCCTCTTGGCACCAGCAATCAAAGAATTAGCACATCTCCTTTTTACATTTTGCAGGAAGATTTTGAGCAGAGAATGGGAGGAACCCCAGGGAATTCAGGTTTTGTGCCCTGGTGAGTGGATTCTGGCATCTCTCTGCAGTGAGTGACAGGAGGGGTGCAGTGTGCTCTGCTAAGCAAAGTGTGGTAGAATTCCTCAGCCCAGACAGTCGTCTCCCACCCATGAGCACTGAAATGCTTCTCACCTCGTACTGAAAGCAGAAGCAACTGTACCTCCGTATGCTGAAGCCAGCCAGTCTTACATTGTGCCCACTCCAAGTGGAAGCGGGAACATAAGGAGTGCATCCACTCCTGCTTAGCAGCCAACCCAGTGCTGCACGCAGAAGAAGTGTGGGCAGTTTTAGGAAACTGCTGGCAGCAGATGCTCAGCTGGTGTAAAGCATCTTCAATGGTCCTGTGATGATCTACACCAGCTGAGGATCTGCTCCCGGTTATGCAGTTGGGGCTTGAGATGGTTGGCTGCACTGAAAGCAGTTGAACTTCCCCCACTGATCATTTAAAAGGAATCTTAATCCTCTCAGAGCCTGTGTTTTTCAAGCCTTGTAACGATACATGCTGATTGTTCCATTCACTTCATCAAAACTAATCATCAGATGTAAAACATTGTGACTGACACAAAGAGTTCCTATATTGATAACCTCTCAAAAAAAATGAATCTACACAATTAGCCAAGCCACAGGGCTTTAGAAAGGTAACAGCTTTCTCAATACGCACGGTGGCATTCGAATCATCGCTTCATATGGACTCTGTGAGCAAAAATCTGACTAGTTTTCTAAGCAACTCAAACATCTTGCTGCTGTTTTGTGTGTAAGAGAGGAAGGGGCACAGCACTTTCTTGATACTCCTTTGTGACAACTTCTTACAAAATGTCTGTGCCTCTAATTTGGTCAGATTACATTAATTAGCAGTGAAAATCACTCCCAAAAAGATGTATGCAAGTGCTTTGTACAGACTGCTTGTACTTGAGATATTTGTGGGATGACTCACTTTAATCTTGCATTTTATAGTTCTTCCTCTTCAAGTAATTTTTGTTGACATTTTCAATGGATGCTTTCCCCAAGAAGTAGTGTCAGAAAACCATGAATGAAGCTTTAGGCAGTTACGTTACTTTGCAACAGTAATAGGAAGGATATGGTGATAATATTCATTCTCATCTGAAAATGAAAATTCAGCTGCGTGGCATTTTCCACCTTTTCATGGTTACCTTTCGTCACACATATGTGTGACAAGTTGGTGAGTTCTGAAGTTTTTCACAAAAATAGTATTTATTTATTATTTTTATTTTTAATTATATTTTAAAGTAGGTTTCGCTATTTTAAATGCTTGTGTTTCTGAGTGACTCATTCAGGGAATAAACAATACCACTCGGCTTCATGGGGTACCTAGTGGTTACATACTCTGAATTTACAGTTCATAGCACATAAATGACCTACTTATGTAAGAAATTCTCAAGAGTCCTTGAGTAAGTAATGAAGTGGAGGAACTCTGCATGTTCATAACTAGAAAAACGGGTAAAATCTAATAAACAGAAAACATTAACATTTCTGTTCGCAAAGTTAATTAGACTAGAAGGAAAATCAATATGTAAGGTAGTTGTAAAATATTCTAAACTATCTATCCAGTTATAGTTTCCATGACAATTTTAAGAGTCTCTTCTAGAGAGCTTGAAGGTTGGGTGCGGTTTTTTTAATTAAAAAAGTATAAAATCTGAGCAAAAAGGCATGGACAAGACATCAAGGGGATGTTTTAGTAGCTCAGAACCACTAGAAAATGAGTCATTTGCATTCAGAGAGTGTGAAGCATCTGTGGTTTATGGCTGAGAGAGAATTGGAGGATCATGGGCTGGCAGAGGTAAACAAGCTGAAGCTGATAGCTGCTTAAAAAATAGCAGTGGAGACAGCTTGAACTCGGTGATGGAAGAAAACAGAACATGCTGTTTTCCACCTATACTTAAGGAACAGAGGAGGTATTCCTTTTCCAGATCCGGTTTCTAAGATTCAGCATGTCTCAAGGGTAAGCAGTGATACTATTATAGAGTTAAAGGTAGTTGAACAGGAACTTACATATTCTAAGACTGAAGTATTGCAGGTGTCTTTATAGAAACCTTCTAACTCAAATTATGAATCTTATTTTAATCTGTTGTTGTACTACTACTAATTAAAGCTCCAGAACCCAAACTATGATGCCATTATCTCTGCTCTTCTTGAAGCCTGCAGCTCTCCTATTCCAAATACCACTCTCAGCATGTCACTGCTGCAGCGCTTTCTCTTCTGATGAAGCTCTGAAGGAGTGGAAACCTCAAGACATCAAAAATATCCAAGAACACTCAGAAAAAAGGCCTGGAACTCTTATCTCATAAATCCAATATATGTAACAGCTTGTAAGGGTTATTTTAGGCATCATGTTCAGATGCAAGTTTAGGAAAACACAGTACTGAACAGAGGAAGCCAACTTCCTTTTAGGACCAATGGGGAAAATGGAATGGAGGGTGCAGGAGCCAGAAGTTTCTGAGCTAAATAAATGTTCAAAGGGCAGTGGTTTTTCCCCCCACTGTCTGAGCTTTGCCAAAGTGTACTGAACAAAATCTGTTACAGTAAACATCATCTGTTTTATGTGGTAACTTCCAGTATCACCCTCAAACTGACTTCTGCAAGGTGGCAGCAGGCCTAACCTAGCCTCTGGGATTGCCAAATGTAACTTTCACTGCAGATTGCCCAAAGGGTTTGTCTGCACCACCAATTTATTTGGATTTTGTCATTTTCATAAAAGTCATGTATCTTGAGACTGTCAGATTCACTTGAGTCTACTTGAGACAGCAGACAAGAAGATTAAAACACTCCTGACTACAAAGCCGAAAAGGCTGTTGCAAAAGGGAAGCATAAAGTAGGGAAATGTAAAATGCAAATTGCACTTGAAAGCAATCTTTTCTCCAAACCACCATATAAGATTGTGACTGGTCTTAGATACCACAAATCCCTGGGCAGAGAACTGCCTTTGAAAGCAAATGTGTGACGTGAGTTTGGGAAGGGAGCATCTTAATCCTTCTCATCCTGTGCATTCTCTGACTCCGTATTTCCTCTTTTTCCTTGGTCTCAAATGGGTCTTCTGGGCTCACTAGCTCACTGTTTAATCCATGTGGGAATTCTGCGCAGAAGGCCAAGATGTTTGCGAGCAGAGATTCCTGTGTTATCTCTAGGAGAGGAGATTCCTTGGGTCAGCATAAATAATCACAGAAGGAGGGAGTCCTATGAAAGGAAGACAGCCCTGTTTTGGCTACGTGAAGAAAGCAAGGAAATGTTGAAGGTCCCAGTGAAGACCTTTGCCTAATTAACTGCAAAATTAATATTAAAATTCATGCCCCTCAATATGCTAAAGAACCTAGAGCAGTACATGCTGAACATACATGACTACGTTACTCAACTCTCCACCCAAATCATGCTAAATATCACATAAGAGGTAGAGACAAACTGAGTTAGAGTTCAAAAAGCCAGGAGGGGAAATACCTGGCTGAGGGGGAGAAGTCTGAGGACACACTGGGGATGGTGAACGGGCTGCACTCCTCTTCCTCCACCCAAGACAGTGATGCTTTCTTGGTAAGAACTGCACCTTCAGCATACAGTGAAAATACCCGGGATAGTTTTCTTCTTGCTAGTACTCCTATTTCATATTAGTTACTGTTGCAGTGAGGGCACTTATCAGTGGCAGTTCCAAACCTATTTGTATTTGTTACTTTAAAAAGTTTTTGTTATTTTTACTTGCTTTGCAAAACTGTTTCTGTGAAAGTTCTTTCGGGATCTGGGGGGCAATCACTCTTAAAGGCTCTTTTGCTTCTGTGAGACTGTTTCAGTGCAAACCTTTCAGGCGCTGGCTGGCAAAAGTTAAACTCCTACCTTTAATCCAAAAGGAAAATGGCATTGATAATACACGTTTCTACTAGTATTCACCTTGTTTCTTTTCAATAACTTCCTGGAGTATTCGTCTACCCTATCTTGGGGAGCCTTCTCTAAATGTGTATTGCCATTTTAGTCTTCACTTAGTACATTTCTTCTGGCTGAAAGACTTTGTAGTACTCACTTAGCACATTTTTTTGCTGATTGAAAGACTTTTTAAAAAATTATTTTTTAATTTTTAAGAGGTTTCTACTTTTTCTGGCCTGACAGGAGCCATATATGTCATAAGCATCAGTCATTTTGCTATGCATAGATCCTGTTAGAATCCTCATCACTGAATTTTTTCTTGAGATCATATGTAGCTGCAGTGTTCAGACAGTTGTTTAAAATCTTTTTGATGATGCTGCCTGTTGCCAGTTTTGGGGATCCTGCTATGACTGATGTCAATAAACATTTGTACCACGCGTGGGATTCCCTACAGAAACAGATGTGTTCACCCCTGGGCAGGCACAGAAGTAGTGTCTGGCGTAGAACATGTGTGATTCATAAGAGGAAGAAGTAGGCCTGCATGTATTTCCACAAATCAGACGTTTGCACAGGTGAAGTATCCCAGAGTGTGAACTCACTGCAGTACATCTCTTGCTGTGACTGGCAGTTCTTCTAAGCCTTTGTCAGGGGAAAGGCATCCACTCCACAGTGGTCCAGCAGGCTCTGGTCTGCCCTCTGCCTAACGAGCTGTGTAGAAACTACATGACCTGACTCTGCAATGTAAGTATAAATCAGGAGCTTCTCCGCTGAAGTCAGTGAGATTATGGCACTGTAAAAGTGATGTATGTGAGAGGAAAACCAGAGCCATGAGATGAATGACTGGAGTTGTCACTGAGCTGTAGAATCTTTTGGCATAGCTGTGTGTGAGGCTTTCAAAATCAGACCAGCAAAGAGGAAAGATTTAGGAGAGACATAAATCAAGCAGCAAAGCAGAGGATCTTGTTCAAAATAGGGAAACAAAAATAATTCAAAACTTTCTGAAGAATCAATGGTTGCTCCAACAGACACCAAAGAGTGAGTCTTCCTCACCATCTCTTTTGTTTTAAAGGCAGGGGAAAGGTTAATTCCAGACTCTATCAAAACTTTTTCCTGTTTTTTTTTTTTTTTTTTTTTGTTTTTT
>NW_010417883.1:5131-5582 GCF_000710305.1 Buceros rhinoceros silvestris | reverse complement strand
AAAAAAAAAAAAAAAAATTCATCTTGGGTTAGCTTTTGGATTGATTTCTCGTACTTGCTAAAATTCTTTTAACACAGACTTTGCATTCAATTCTAAAAATTTCCTTCTTTAGAGAAATAGAAAGACCCAAATCCAGAAGAACTTGTCTACAGCTTTTTTGAGTTTATGGCATCACTAACCTTTGTTGCTTTAGAGAGGTTAAGAGCACTCACGTGGAATGTTGTGTTGTAATCATTTTAAGTGCCTCAAAAGATTCAGATGTGAAATAAAGATCTCAGACAATTTAGTTGTGAGATAAAGATTCAGTTTTTCTGAGTGAAACCTTGGTGCCTCAATTCATCAAACTTACACTTTGTGCAGGCCAGTCTCATATGAATTTTAAATGATATGTTAATGCATTTTGAATTTATTTTGCCCCGATTAGTTAAATTGGATTCCGTTGTGATTAGGC
>NW_010417883.1:660-4944 GCF_000710305.1 Buceros rhinoceros silvestris | reverse complement strand
TGCTGAAGCCTTCTACCAACACTCTTCCAGTTCACACAAGCAGAACTGTCACCTGAGTTTCTATGAGTGATATATATCTGTTCTCTCTGAGTAAGGTTTTAATTGTTTTGTTTGCAGACTGGTGTTCCAGAGCCATCAAAGTGACAGCTTCCTAGTCAAACATCTTCTTGTTGTTTTTTTCTCTGTCCTTATAACTGCCTTTCTCTCCCTATTTATTTGAAGGCACTACGCAATTTTTAAAGGAATAGCCAGCAGGGAAATGCTGCATTTCTCATCAGGGTGATACATATAGAAAGTGAGGGATTGCTGAGTCAGGCAGAGTTTGCTGTTGGTCGCTGCCTAAAACCATTAGCAGTATGAGATTATACAAGGTACCTGCTGGAAGATCAGAAGATCTTACTTACTCAAAAGATCGGAGAGTGCTATTAAAGGCAGATTTGTAGCCTGTACCTGGCACAAAATAAAAAGTATTTCTTCTTCTAAAAGCTTTTACGGCTTGACTAAAAAAGACAAGGCGGTGGCATGATTTCCCCTGGCTTGTCACAAGCCTTTTGAATGTCCAACATGATCTTTGAAACAACTGATGATGAGGAGGGGATGAATTATTACTGATATTGTTTCATATAAAGGCATAGAGTGGTCTCATCTTTCATTGCTTTAAATAGACATTGTTCATCTCAGGGGATGTGGGAGAACAGACAGGGTTCACTGCAGCTTTGGCTTTGGAGTTCTTTGCTGCCTGGTGCACTCAACAGTGCTGGCCTGAGTGCCGGGGTCCTCTGTGAAATGCAGGAGGGGACCTGGGTGCATAAAAAGCCAGTGCTTTAAAAGCTTGGGCTAAGCAGCAGGAAGTGCTGGAGAGGGGAATATGGCTGAAAACCCGATCATCTCAGGAGCAAAGTTAACACACCGTGTACTGCAGGAGGGCATCTGTCTGCAGTTTGATTTCCTTCTGGTTTGAGAAAGTAGAGGAATGCACCTAATGAAATGCTGCTGTGAAAGTAAAAGGTGATGATGAAATCCTTTGTTCAGTTTCCCTAAAGTTAGAGCATCTGCTGCCATTTTGCAGCCGAACACTGTAAATGCCTGCTGCGCTGCAGTGGCAGGGGTCCGAGTGACACATGCGTGAAGGTTTTCAATTTAAGTGATTAATAATTTATTGGGCTGGAGTGGAAAAAATGCAGCTGCAGCCTAATGACTATGGGATCTCTTGGGGAGAAGTATGAAGTAGGTTTACATCCCTGCTCCACTGTGTACTTAATATTATGCATTTGTTGAAGCAAGCTCTTGCTGGGTCAGCCACTCCCTAAGTGACTACCGACATCACCAGCGCACAGTGATTCCTGCTCATTTTCATCTACACTTTCTCTCCATACTTCACTCCTCATGGGAAAAGGCGTAGTTTATAGTTTATAGCATCACCCTTGAAATTAGTCTGCTAGTCTGAGTCTTGATTTTGGCAGTAGGAGGTGCAGGTTCAAACGCCTTCAAACAGAGGATGGATATTTGCTGCTTGTATCCTCTGTGCGTGAGTGAAAGGGGAAGACACTTATACCCTAGTTACAGTTTTATTTGCAACCTGATTGAATAGTTGTGCTCTGTGAAAACCTGCGTTCTCATGGAAAAAGGAAAAATTGCAAAAATTAGTCATAGTGGTTCATTTGGAATCAGCCCAGTGGGGAGTCTAGCCTTAATTTCTGAAGGGATAATTGGGCTTTCTAAGATTATTGCTAAGTTAACCACATTGGGAATAACCAAAAGCAAATGGATGGTGTTTATAATACTTGTGAAATTGTCATGTAAATAAGATATAAAAATAAAATCCTCCCTATTTTTGAATCTGACTCTCTCAAAAGAACTTTAAAACTTTTGTTCAGCAAAATTATAAAACTTTTCAATTATTATGCCTAAACCAACGTAGTACATAATATTTGAAATTATTTTCCTGCCTGCTCTAGAAGTGTTGTTTTAAGCCTTACTTCTCTGCAATATAGCTGTCCCAAGTAGAAGGCAGTGAATAGACTTGCTGATGGTATATTTTGGCCATGTTCTTCCATCTCCTGCAGTTGCCAAAAGCAATCACAACAGCCATGGATGCAGCCCCATGAGGGTTCTTCAGTGGAAAGGGATTTCCTGGTGGCAAAGAACCAAGATTTTTATTCTGCTGTCTACTCTTGCTCTGGGGGTGTTCCGAGAAGAAAAGGTCTGCAGCCAAAGTGTCTCTGAGCCCTGCCAGTCCCTGCTGCCATAACAGGCTGTCGGAGTGGTGGGCACTCGGGTATGAGTTAGAGCAGCTTTTTAGTGTCTTCTGCTTTGTGCCAAGGCTTGGGAGAGTTCCCAGCCACCTCTAGAAGGCAAACAATGTAGATGTGGCTTAATTCCCCTGAGTCTGGCATGGTGTCGTGACTACTGGGTT
Source organism: Buceros rhinoceros silvestris (assembly GCF_000710305.1). NCBI lineage: Eukaryota > Metazoa > Chordata > Aves > Bucerotiformes > Bucerotidae > Buceros > Buceros rhinoceros. The sequence continues at coordinate 2,528 of NW_010417883.1, read as the reverse complement.
TAAGAGCACTTCTAGTGCTCGATGGCAATTTTCTAGTGCTGTGAACATAAGTGTCTTACCTTGAATATTCTTCCATCGACAAGTTATTGTCCTGGCTCCAACTAAAATGTCTTGTCATTTCAGAAAGAGTTTGTGTGTGCATTTGTAATAGCTCTTTGTATCAACCTTTTGAAAGGCTTTGGGTCTTTATATATTCCAGTCTAAATCAGATTTTAGACTGTCAGGGGTCTGAATGGTTGTAAACATACATCGATAGGGCTGATGACTTGAAGATGCTAAACAGAAGAAACAAGAAGAAAATGACCACCCCTAGAAAAACAAATTATGGATATTATGAGACAAGACTTCAAAAGAAAACAGCAAAGATTAAGACAAACAAAAAAAACCCCTTAAAAGCCAAAAGAAAACCCAAAGTCTAGGAAAAAAAGGGATATGTGGTAAGATGAAGAAACGTCTTTTTACAAAAGGAGTGCTTTTTCAAAGTTCACTGAAGAGGCAGGTACAGGCTCATTGTGCAGTCTTTGTGTTCCTCCAGGAACATGGGGTTTTGGTTCAAGTCAGTCACTCATTTCAAACATATCACTTCAGTTTGGAAGTTGACACATTCTGTTAAAATCAGTGAATGTGTTTTATAAGAGCTTGAATAGAGATTAGAAAGTCCTTTCGAAACTTTATATATAGACACATATAATTCTTCTACATTTGTGTTTTAGCACATTATTTAACCAATAGATTCTTGGCTGAGTGATTGTATAACGCAGGAGTTATTCCAGGAACTGGCACTGTGTATCTGGTGGGAATAGCTGTGTTTCAATTCTGTTGCTTTTTGCCTGAGAATGTTTACTCACTTCTTCCTTTCCTGTTGTCAGAAGTCATCCTCCTTTTTTCTCCAGATCCAGCCAGGAACTGTCTGACAAAAATCTGATGATCCCTTTTCCAAGCATTGTATCATCTCACATTCTTTGTATGAGGTATTTTCTTAAAACTCTGAAGTATCTAAGAGCTATTCCTTTCTCATTTTACATATGGGTGATGGAGGCAAAAGTACTAGCCAGGAGCTGGTGTTTACAGAGCCAGATTCCCAGGTTGGAAACCACCCAGTCACTGCTTTTTTCTAGAAATGGAGAAGAGAGGTGCTTGAAATTACCTTAGCACGTTGATGTCACCTTGCCAATAAAAGCTTTTTCCCTAGAATGCAGTCTTAAGGGGGAAAAAAAAAAGGCAGAGGAGGGAAAGGCATAGAGGAGCCAAATCTCCTTTAAATATAATACAAATCAGTGCTGGACTGGTCTTAAATCTGTTGTTCAGTGCAAAGCAATGTGGTTATTAGTGCTTATCAGATTGTTAAGTGTTTTTCTTTGGTCATTCTAGTCCATATGGAATTATCTAGGGAGCAGACAAACCGCTATTAATGGGCTGAGAGCTGTTGTTACTCCATTCTGAATGCCAAGTCATGCTGGTTCCCTTTCATTCCTCCTGCACTTATACAGCTGCGAGGTAGTGTTTTCTATATTTCTATATTCTACTATCTTTTCCCAGCTGATCCTTTTTAACATATGGTTGTTGGTTTCCTTTCAATTACAGAATAAATGTCAATTAGTCCCTCGTCTGTTTTCTGACTGATGCTTGAATCTCATGGGTGTAAAATCCAAGCAGTTCTGCATGTTGTACTCATCTAAAAATCGAGATTCTGGCCTATAGTATTTATCTGCTTTACACTGGCAAACTTTGAATCTGATGAAAGGCTCTGCATGAGAATAGAGCTCAGAGAGTGCAGAAAAGCAGGGGGTATGAAGCACATTTGTCACCATTATCTTTGCTGTGTCTTTTCCAGTAAATAGGGCATTCCTTTCACTCATGTTCCTGCT
>NW_010417883.1:0-519 GCF_000710305.1 Buceros rhinoceros silvestris | reverse complement strand
ATTTCCCGGTGACCACTTTCATTTTGAGATGAAAAGAATCTGATTTGATTTTCTTTCTCAGATCTACATATTGATACTGCTCTGCTCTTATTGTACTTTTTACCAGGTCATTCTTGCTAATACGCTCTTACAAAATTTCTCATAAATGTTTAATTCCTAACAATAGAGTACCGGAATAATTTTAATGGTATGAAAATGTTCCGCTGACCAACTTATCGGAGTAAAAATGCTAATACTACCCTTGGGTCTGTCATGCAGCCATCTTTAATGTAAATTTAATATAGTGATTCCCCTGGAGATAGAAGGTTGCAAGCTTACCAGAGCTGCACTGAATCAAAGTATCAGTATTTAGCAGCCCTTGGTTACTAGGCTACTGTTCCCCTCTGAGACCAGAAAAGATGATCACAGGAATGCACTTCTGTGCTGTCTGTCACATATATGGCTGGCTGTGTTGTATGAAGAAAGTACTTGATGAGAGGTTTAGAAATTTAATTTACAGATTTGAGTGGTTTAGAAATA
>NW_010417882.1:96771-99940 GCF_000710305.1 Buceros rhinoceros silvestris | reverse complement strand
GGTATATCGGTCCCTCGACCCTTAACAGTATGTTATAAACAGGCATATCATAAAAAAGAATGGTTCATGCACAAAATATGTTTGGTAAAATTCAAAATAAACTGATGTAGTCCCTGTGTTCAAAATTAAATAAAGGTATCAGGGTGAAAATTGAAAATCTTTATCCTCTTTTCAAATTAGAAAAGTTGGGGGTGCATAAGCTTAAATAGTAAGAAGATAAAAAATGTTCCTAGGGACCTCAGTTTTCTGCAAAAGCTCCTTGAACTTCTTCACTCCTGCAAACATTTTGTCATGAGTCTGAAGATACTGTTTGTTCAGAAACAAACTTAAAAAACCTTCCAGATGTGAGTAATGCAGTTTTATTTTTTAAAACGTTTTTTCCTTTTGCACATTAATGTTGTCTTATGAAAACATTGGAGCAAGAGTCTTATATACATATGTATCGTTTGAAACTGAAAATGTGAATAAAACCTTTAAGCATAAATAGGCAATAGGTCATTTGTAAAGCCTAATAACGCTCCATTGAAAGCAAGAGAGAAAAGATGGCGTAACTAATCACCGAATCACAGAATCATTTTGGTTGAAAAGAGACCTTTAAGGTCATTGAGTCCAACCGTTCACCCTGCACTGCCAGGGTCCCTAAACCATGTCCCTCAGTCATATCCCCACAGCTGTTAAACACTTCCAGGGATGGGGACTCCACCACCTCCCTGAGCAGCTTGTTCCAATGCTTCACAACCCTCTCTGTAAAGAAGTTCTTCCTGATATCTAACCTGAATCTCTCCTGACGCAACTTAAGGCCATTTCCTCTTGTCCTGTCACTTGTCACATGGGAGAAGAGACCAACCCCCACCTCCCTAGAACCTCCTTTCAGGTAGTTGTTGAGAATGATAAGGTCTCCCCTCAGCCTCCTCTTCTTCAGGCTAAACAACCCCAGTTCCCTCAGCCACTCCTCATCAGACTTGCTCTCCAAACCCTTCACCAGCTTTGTTGCCCTTCTCTGAACACGCTCAAGCTCCTCAACATCCTTGTTGAAGTGAGGGGCCCAAACTGGACACAGTACTCAAGGTGTGGCCTCACCTGTGCCGAGTACAGGGGTCCTCCCTGCGTGCTGCTTTATAACCTTAACACGTAACAGTGCACCTGACCCTCTTTTGACCAATTAAATGCGGGGTTAAAGTACTTGCAGGGAATGATTCCCATTCGTTCATTAACCAAAACAAGGAAGTTTCAGCCCAAACCAGGACATCCCTGCTCCTGCTGGCCACGCTATTGCTGACACAAGCCAGGATGCCATTGGCCTTCTTGGCCACCTGGGCACACTGCTGGCTCATGTTCAATTGGCTGTCAACCAACATCCCCAGGTCTTTTTCTGCTGGGCAGTTTTCCAGCCACTCTTCCCCAAGCCTGTAACATTGCAGGGGGTTGGTGTGGCCCAAGTGCAGCACTCTGCACTTGGCCTTGTTGAACCTCATACAGTTAACCTCAGCCCATTGATCCAGCCTGTCCAGATCCCTCTGCAGAGCCTCCCAACTTTCCAGCAGATCGACATATCCACCCAACTTGGTGTCATCTGAGAATTTACTGAGGGTGCACTCGATCCCCTCATCCAGATTGTTGATAAAGATGAAGAGGACAGGCCCCAACACTGAGCCGTGAGGAACACCACTGGTGACCGGTTGCCAGCAGGATTGAACTCCATTCACCACCACTCTGTGGGCCCGGCCGTTTTTTGATCGAGTGGAGAGTAGACACATCCAAGCCATAGACAGCCAGTTTCTCCAGGAGAATATTGTGGAAAACGGTGCCAAAGGCCTTACTAAAGTGCAAGTAGAACCACTTTTCTCTTAGCTGTAGGCAGAATGTTGGAACACAAAACCAGAACAGGTGAAGTTGTTGCTAACTGGGGATACCTGAATGAAATGCACAAAAATATCCAGGCTAAGAAGAGTGAGGTGAGAGAGAATAGAAATGTGAGGGCTAGAATAGCTGTCGGAGTAAGCCAAGCAGAGACAAACAACAAACTAAGCCAGTCACCTGTTTTCCAGAAACAAAGCACAGATGGACTGTGTGAGACTCCATGGAGTCTGTTCTTATTCTAATACATGTTTCTGAAAGGGGACAGAAAAGAAGATAAGTATTTGCTGCTTTTTCTAGCTCATAATTTACTTAATAATATGAAAATATCAAAATGCATCTTTTAACATGTCTTACCTGAGTGTGTCTTTAAATGTGCCATGCATCTGAAGAATTGCAATGTACACCCAGCAGCCTCAAATGTTCAGGGTTTGGTGAGCTCCCCGAAAGAGAGAGCGGTTTTGTAGCTCCACTGGCAGCCGTCACTGCACCTTCTTCTCTGGTTGGAAGAACTGCATATTACTTCAATGGATTTTAAAAACTTTAATTTATTTTAATCTCTGGAATATGTGTTGGTATTTGAAATACTGTGTTTTATGTCACTTGTTTAGTTGTAGTATTTGTTGTATGTTCGATCTGCTGCTTGAGGTTGTTATCCATCTGCTTCTGAAAATTTTATCACAGTTTTTGCAGACAGCTGAGAGCTGACATGGATATCTTTGAGAAAACTACATGGAACAAGAAGCTGGAGAGTGTAATAAAAGAATGCTTGAAAAACTATGCTGTTTGATAAAAATAATAATGCAGATATTCTTATGGAAAATTGCCCTGCTGATATTCCAAACCTTTACATTTTAGTTTTTATGTTTTAGTTGTGACAATCAAGTAAAAGTTCTCTGTTTGTTTTTAATAGACAAGAAACTGGATGTCGCACTTCTGATAATGTACTCAGGATTTGCGGGTTCTGTTATTTCTGAAAGAAAGGTAGCTTTCCCTGGCGTAACAAGTCATATTCCTGCTCTAGTGCAAGGACACATTACAAAAGTTATGACGACGGTCTTTTTCTAGTTACACCATTGTGAGCTTCTAGCGTTTTTCGTGAAACATCCTTGATGCTGTGTGTAGGAGTAGAGCTGCTCAGTATTTTTTAATTTGAAAAAGTGCCTGTAATGGTGAAGGTCTTGAGGGGGGACAGGAAGGACACAGATTGCTTCCCAAATTAGGCAATAATTGAACTGAAACATTTGGGCACTATGTGGGCATATTGAGAAAACTGGGTCTTTAAAAATCTTCATACCAATGTGTCTTAAAC
>NW_010417882.1:91840-96676 GCF_000710305.1 Buceros rhinoceros silvestris | reverse complement strand
AGGGAATGTTCTGACTTGTCCACATGAGATGAAAAAACTTCTGAGCTACAGCACTGGAACTGGATGTTTGTGGACTGATGCAGGTCTAGGACATCACTGGGAATAAAAAGAAATGCGGAATAGGTTTGCTTGACTGTAACAGTGCATTGGAGGGCTGCAGGCTCTTCAGAAGGGACAAGCTAGGAAGGTGAGGAGGAGAGGTCTAGCCTTGCACTCCACTCTGAAACAGGTGACAGCTCTGTTCATAGCTTGTGGGTTGGGATCAGAGGGGTGGCATTGCAGTGACAGATTCTAGTCTCTTTCTGCTGGAACTAGGAACTGTTCTAATTGTTACTGAAGAACTTCACCCATGGCAGTTGTGGAAAGAGGTCTTCTTACCACATGTGGGCAGATGCCCTTTGTTTTCCACTTGATTTTCAGTTGGTTATTTTTTGTTTGTCTTTCTAATTATCTTTTTATGATTGCAACTCCCTCCAATTTAGCAGCCACTGCACATCCCATTAAAGCACTTTCACCTCATTAAATGAAAGTTATATAAGACTGGATGAGTCAGCAGTAATGGACTTTGTCACAAGCACTAGCTATCTCACTCAGTGGATGCCTTGTCCTTTTGTAATTCATTGAGTCTATCTACACCATGGAGCACCAGTCCCAACAAGCATGGAGTGTTTCTGGCAGACTTTGTTATGTGGCATCAAAGACTTTGTTACTTGGACTTAAACTACACCAATTGTTACACTCATTTCATAAGCCTTTCACTCTTTTGGAAGGACTTTTCCATCTCAGAGTAGGTAATAATTTCTCTGCACGTGCAGTTCTTACTGCCTCTGCTGTGACTGCCAGAATAGTCCCAACCATGTGAAGATTTTTTCCAAAATCTGGATTTCAACCATGAGTATCTGGACTCAGGCCAGGGAGCTAATATCAAATAGTCTGTAGTAACAACTCTTGATTATTACTCATAGAATACATAATGAAAAGAGTGACTTGGACATGGAAGGTCCTAAATTCCATTGCCATCTCCCTCAGCCATCCAGTCCTCAAGACACACTTTCATATACACTTGCTTTCTGTAGCGCTGATAGTAATAGTTTTTCCCTAGATCCTCTTAAAGTTACAGAGTTTTGGGAGTAAACAATTGCGTGTAGGATAATGAACTTTCAACCCCATATTAAATGATGTAATGCAGTTAAAAACTGCTTTTGAAAGAGACAGAGATGGATGTACCTCATTCCAAATGCATGTGACTTAAAGGGTCCCATTACAGAAAAATAAATGCAGCTTCATAGCCATAATTAGTTTAGCTGACATATTTAGCTGAGCAGCAATAAAGCATACATCATGTTAATATGTATTGTTAATCTTGCCAATGATTTATACCATGCAAGTTAAAATTAACTCATCAGGTGAAATAGAATGAAGTCAGTGAAAAGCAGCTAAGCTTGATAATTAAGCTAGCCAAAGTGGCAAGTAGATTTTTCACTGCTTAATATACGTCATTGTAACTTAAAATTAAGTACTAAAAGACAACATTAAATTCCTTTCTTTTAGCTATGATTGGTCTTGCTGTGGATATGTTCAGACAAAACAGATATTTCAGATATTTCATAACAGTAAATACACAGGTTTTTTATTTCATTTGGAGAGTTGCATTAGATTAAGAAATACCTCAAGCCTTGAAATTCTTCTGATAACTCATGGAAGCAAAGCAACAAATGAGCACTTCACTGTTGGGGTTTTTTTATATGATTCTGTCTGTACTACTTGGGGGAGGATATTTTTGTTTGGGTGTTTTTCTTGCTATCTTTTCTCATCTGAGGGAAGTCAGTGTGGTGGTGACAGGAACTGGGAATCTTTGTAATAACAGAAAAATAAAATTGTGTGTTCATCTACCTTTTCCCTTTGTAGATAATTATTATTTAGATCAAATGTTCAGCATTTATACTTACCAGGATGTTTTCAAGCACTTTAGCATAAAATGAGATATATTTCATCAGTCAGCAATATCTTTATTTTCAATTTGGCCTTCAGGATGGTATTTGTAGCATCATTGTGCAAGATGTGTTTGAGAGCTAATTTTTTTTAAGCATTCCATATGCAAAATCAGGTAAGTAATTTCATTTTTAAAAAAGTAAAAGCAGAATTCAAACCTAAAATTCAGATGAAAAGAAAACCCATACGTTTTTAAATTTTTTTCATCATTGTTGCTTGACATTCTTCAACAACTTGAAGCAGCATCTTAGTCCAAGATTTCAGACAACCACACACTCACTTAAGTGCACTAGCACTTGCGTTCTGTATGCCAGTGAATACAGGAAAAGACAAATCTCTTCAAAACACGGGCCTAATTTCATACCCTATTTGCAGTTACTCTTAGTGTTTGTTTATGACTGAGTTGTAAAGGATGTGCTTTTACGCAAGCTTAGTTTATATGAGGTGTTGTGAATTAATAACTGCTCTTTCAGTGCTATCAGTTGGACATAAGTGTATCTTTGTGCTTGTTATACAGAGCAACGGTTTGCTATGCTAGATAAGGTCACACAGCTAAATGGTTTGTCTGTAATATGATGAATTGTACAGTAGGAAAAAGAATTGGGGTACATGTGGATGTGGGATGGGAAATTGAGACGGAATTGTAAATCTCTAGGAAGCATTTGGAAGTGCAATACTGAGAAATGGAAAATCCTGAACGTGTCCTGTTCAGCCTAAGCATACATTTCTGTGGAAGTAAATGAATTTTAAAGCACCAAAGTATTTGGATTTTAAAGCTTTGTTGTTTTTCTGGTTCTGGGTGATCCTAGGTAGAGAGAACTTGCAGTACTGCTCACTGAAGGACTTAATATTTGGTTGGTTTCTTATACAGCTGTCTAATCAAAGGCCTTACTCTGTTTTATAATTTATAGGTTTATAAAGCGTTTTTAAGACATCAGATATAAATGCAGGTGATGGAAATGAAGGTTGAAGATGGTCAACACCTTGGAAAATTGAATCTCTTAAGAGACATTTGAAAGTGGAACTTCTCCCAGCCAGAAGGAACAGCTGGATTTCACAGCAGCTTAAACAACTTCCCAGCAGGATGTTGCTTCTGCTCCCATTTCTCTAGACACAGGTTAACATCGTAAAAAAGAGTGAGAAAATTGAGGATCAAGTTTATAGCATCTCTGTAGTGCTTACTTCATTATCACTGGCAAGTCATCCAATTCATGCAGCTGGAGAATTGCAGAATTGTCTCGGTTGAAAGGGATCTCCTGACATCATCCAGTGTAGCTGCCTGCTGAGGCAATTGAAATCCCTTGGTGTATTAGCTATAGTTAGAAATGGAGTTAGGTTTTTAAAGATGTTAAACTAAATGTTGGAAAAGGAATAATATTAACAGTATCTTGAATTGTGAAGTGAGGAGTTACTGATCTGCTGGATGCAGCACACAGCTAGACTGTGACAGAGAAAGCAGGGCAGAAGGCTGCTGCAGACCACTGGCTGCCGGGAGTCAGGGTGGTCTTCCTCTGTCGCCACTGTTGTCTGTCCAACCTGTCTCTTCAGCCGTAGGCAGTTCAGGATCAAACCCGCCTCTAGTTACATAGGTAGTCAGCCCCTGGCCATGAAGCCAAGGCTCAGTGGCTGGCTGGTGTCTGTGTTGCTCTTCACAGCAGCCTTTCCAGCACTGTGTGGCACAACAGTTGGCTTTGGCTCTCTGCTGGACCCTGCATGATGTGCCTGTGCCTCTAGAAACAGTCCTCAGTCATTGTGTGCTCCTCTCATTTCAAAGATCCTTCAGTAAACTGAGGACTGTTGGTCCAGCTCACCAGGGTGATGTTTTTATAGGATGGCAGTGAAAGTATGTATGCAGAATTCAGAGTGCAGCATGAGGATTTTCAGGGGTTTGTGGGGGTGTAAAAACTTTGGAGATACGCCATTGAAGGACTGGGTATGCAGAAAAAGACAGAACTGGCGTAACGTTATCCATATTGCCTTTTGGCCCTGTTTGTTGAAGTGAACCCTTCTCCAAGCTTTGCTCAGTTACCTGGAGCAGACACTTGAGGGTCTAATGGAAAAGTTGATTTTCTAGCCCTCAATTATGTATCAGTGTGGATGTTTTCCATGAAGTCCAGTCCCAGTTAGTACTGTACTGCAGTACAAAGAATAAATTAACTCCTTCTTCTTAAATTAAAAATAATCTAAGTTGCTTTTGTGGTCTCAGAAAACTTCTGTTTTGAAAAAAATAGAGTTTAAATTGCACCCTTGAAAGTCTTCATGCCTTCTAAAAGGCAAAAAAAAAAAATTTAAAACCCCCCACCCTAACATTTTACAGGATGTTTGAATAAGAATTCAGTAGTGCTGATTTGAGGAAAGTGATTTTGAAATAGTGGTGCTACTGCTTTTCTTCAGAAGGTATGCACAGCGTCTCCTATTTTCAGAAGAAAATTAAAATAAGCTGAACTATACACCTGCTATCTATAGGGATGGTGCTGTGCTCCTGTCCAGTGTGGTCACGGACTGGTTGCTGTTGCTGTGCCATAGAGCAAGCAAGGAGTGTACAGAATTTATCAAAATCAGATTGCTCTCTTTGGTATTGTTTACAGTAACTGTTAATTAGTTTCCTAGGATAGTGCTGCATCTGTGGTCAAAATCAAATGTATACCACATGGAAAGAAAATGAATTCCAAAGTAGTAATCTATCCATATATGTAATTGTTCTTTGTAACTCTGTAATGGTTGCGGCTTTGGCAATTTAATCTCCAGCAACAGAGAGATCAAGCGGATGACATTGCTTAAACAATATTCAGGGGTTTATTGGGCAGACCATAAACAATTGATATGTGATTGTTTTTTGACTGG
>NW_010417882.1:76883-91726 GCF_000710305.1 Buceros rhinoceros silvestris | reverse complement strand
GATTCTTCCATGTGTTGTAATTTTATATATATATATATATTTCATTTAGAGACTTTGAGTTCATCTTTTAAAGCTGCAGAAAATGTTTGGATGTGCATAAAGTGTTACTTCTAAAATACTTTCAGCATTTTCATTATAAGTCCTACTTTTCCTTATTTTTGAAACAGGCCCTTAAAATGCAGCATATAGATGTCTTAATATAAAGACAGATGCATTCTTAAAAATGAAGATAAAAGATCAGGTTTGAAATGTTTGGAGGTTTGGGGGTTTTTTTTCTGGAACAACGTTAGACTTAAAAAGGCTTTTATACCTCACAGAAAACATTGAGAAAGTATGAATTACTTTATCTTTATAAATTCTGTATTTATACTCTGCCTTTGTTTTTATTCCTATGGATAATCTCGTGTAGAAGCAAGATTATTTTTGCTTTCTTTTATTAATGTAATTTCTCTCTCTCCTGAAATTACAGGTTTTTTGTTCTTTCTCACCCTTTTGAAATGATTGTCATGATACAAAGACAAAATGATTCAGGAAGCATACGTATACATAATTAGTCAGTAATTTCAGTGGAATTCTCAATGTGCTTGAATTTAAGGATGTGCTTAGTAAGCTTCTTCAAGTGATCCAAAATTACTTATTTTGAAACAATTCTATTAAATCTATTACTCCTATAGTAGGTACTTGTAAGGCTTAAGAACAAGTAAATGAAAGTTCCATAAACAGGTGCAGATTTTTCTATAGAAAAAAATGTTTAGAATAAAGGATTGCTAGAACGCAAACGTTTCTGGAGAGTTTGGGCTCAGTGGTGGAGCCAACAGAAACTTTTGGCATGATCTTCTCATTTTGAACAATGAGAATGGCTGAGAGGTGATGGACTTATTTGATACTGCTCTGCAAACTGCGAGGGGTATCTCAGTAATGCACCAAATATTCTGACAACTTCTTAAATCTAAATATTTCAGCAAGAGGGTGACTTGAAAGAACTTAATTATTTTCTGATCTTGAGGCAGAATAAAAATGTAAACATGGCATACTAAATGTGTATCCTTATCACATTAAGAGGATGTTAAGAAGACTATGGGAGGTGCACAAATGTATGGAAATGACAAAACCAGAGTTGTTTGGGGGACCTCTGTTCTGCTTTCTCTTTAAGGAATTAGGAAAGCAGAGTTTTACAATGTGCAGTCAGATTGTATTTCCAAATACAAGAAGATCAGCTGCCTAGTCTAAGATATAATATATATCTTATCTATATATCTTAATATATCGTCATATAACATAAAAGGACATTATTTCAAAAATTTAAAGAGAGCTTACCTATTTTTTAGCCAATTTTATTTTTTACATTCAACTAATTTGTGTAATGTATATAGTGCTTTTCCTTTAGGTAGGGCTTAAATCAAAATCCACTTATGACGAGGAGAAAATTATATTACTGAAGTTTACACAAGTGCTGTCACAGAACAAATGTCCTTGTGGGCACTTGCACAGACTTTGTCTATATGTAGAAAGATATCCATACATACATGTTTATCATTTAGAAACCTCGGGAAAATATATATGCATAGAGAATTTTGTAGAACTTAAAAAAATCTCTGTAATTTATGTACAAAAAATAGTTCCTGTCCAATACGGGTTTTATTGTTAAATGTAGATACTCTAATTCACACAGAAATGTTTGTCCCATTTTCCTTTTCAAAAGAAGCTTCATTACAGCATCAGGTTTCACTGATTCCTGTTTGATGTTATACTGACATAGTTTTACGCTGTTAACTCTTTAAACATCACACTTTACAAATAAACGTACAAATAAATAAGGCAACATCACAGCAGTAGATATGAATTAGACGTGCAGGTAAAATAAGACTTTGATGGCAGATGGGGCCCTCATTTGTCAGACACTAGGGTCTAAGGTGGCTCAAGGGCGCAGGAGATGCAAGGAGGATTGGACAATGAAGTCATGGTGCGGCAAAGTGGGTGCTGGCTGTAACAGCTGCCCAAATCTCCCAGTGTAGGTTCCTTTTACTCCTTTTTAGATCGTTACAGTCTGTGTAAAGAAAAGTCATCAGGTGTCTCTCTGCTTTACATGCTGATGAACTTCTTCACTTTATGGATGGTCAGAGAACATCTGAAAGATGAGAGAAGTATGCACAGAGCTCTTCTGTCCATGGACAGTGGAATGGAAGTTGAATGCGACAAATTGGAGTCGGTGCTTGTAGATTGAATTAATCTTGTTTCTCATTCAAAATGTATAAGTACGCACACCAGATTTCTCTGAAGTCTGGACAGGCATTCTCTGAATTAATACGAGTTTCTCTCATTCTGGTAACTGGGTTTTCTAGAGAAATTTTCACACGAAGCATTTTAAAGCAAGATATTTTTAAAAATTATTGTATCTTGGGGAAAGCTTCCCCTCTCTTCAGTGAAATCCTATTACAATTTCAGCTTTGGCAAAATTCACTCAAAGTAATTACAGTTGGAAACAACAAATCTGTGCTACATATGCCTTATTTAATGCACTCTTCTGCCTAATTCCTAACTTACAAATACTGCAAATTTCTGAATGAAAGATTCATTTCAGGTAAGTAATTTTAAACTGGGAAATGCAAAACTGATCTGTGATAGAAAAATATTAGTAAATAAATGCATCAGTGCATTTGAGCACATGGGACAGATTTTCACGGGGTGGAAGGGAAATGCCTGTATGGAGTATAAGGCAGAACATACAAATCTTGCATAAGAGGAGGAAAATTAATTGTAAACCAGTGGAAGAGAAGGCAAAATAAACACAAGAGCTAAAAAGTATGAATTTCAAAAGTAGCGATTTCTCAACTAATGTGGAAAAAAGACAAAAGAAAACACTGTGTCTCTTGTGAAAATAAGGAACTAAACAAAAGCAACTTCTAAGCACCTGAATGAGCCAACTATCCAGCCGTATGCTCAAGTGCATTGTATCTAAAAAAGCACGCCACAGCCAATTAAGCAATCATTGGGGTCAGGAGAAATCTTTCCATAACTGCTATGGAATTCATGTTTAATCTCTTAGACTTTTTTTTTAATTCAGTAAGACATAGGTTTTGTTCCTGTTGCTTTCTGAGTTTACAGAATATGAGCCTGAGAAAATGATAAAAAAAGATTTTTAAAGTTTACATGTAAAGTTTTAAATGCATATACAATGAAATTCACAGTCTCCCTGACTACTTTCCAAAATGTATTATAAAGATTTGCACGTAATAAATTGATGTTTTTCTGTTTTGGCAATACATCTTAACAAATACAGGTTTTAAAGTGTTTAGGAGAGAGCACCCTCACCATGACAAGGAAGAGTGACAATTTCATAAGATTTGGAGCTATCTGGGGCAGATACTGGTTATTTTGGAAAACAACTGAAGTTCTGCAACAGTTGTCCAGTAGCAGTTTCAAAGAAACTTTTCAAACATCTTAGAAGTGTTATTAAAGTGTGCACAATTCAATCATGATAATAAATTAACCATTTCTTTTTAGCAGACCATGGCTGAAGGTCTTTTCCTCCCTCCCCACTCCCTCAAGCAGGATGAAACGCTTCATGCTTTAACCATGTCCAACACATCTTTATCAGCTGTTCTCCACCCTCTAGTTGGTGCCATTTTCATAGTCTTAGGAAAACCAAGAAATGCTGTGTTGTGTGAGGTAGATAATTTCTGTAGACCCCCAGGAAAGAGATCATGCTTCAAAGCCATAAGGCCTTTACTGTGACTACCTAATCTACTCCTGTCTAATGATAAATTGTCTGAGTAACAGCCGACACTTAAGAAAGCAGCAAAACGAGAGCCTTTTCTTCATCAATGAGGTCATTAGCAATCACATCAGAAGAGAACAGGAGTATATCTTAATTAGCATGTGAAGCAGAGGTGTAAAGACAGAATGCATTGCTCAAGATCACCTAGAAGAGATTTTTCTGCACTAATTATAGACCAGTAACAATTAGGGCAAAACTGTCCAAATGGTAGTGTCCAGGCCATGCGAGTCTGATCATAAGATCAAGATGTAATTACTTTCTTACATAATCAGTTGTATAAAATGTACACAGTTGCATAAAATGTGCAAGTACCTTCGTTTGTTTGGGTTGTCATCTCATTTATTCTGTATTTTTAACGCAAATTAAGATGGTCTGTGACTTGAGAATTAGGAAATACGGATTTGTGTTTGGACCTTTGAATAAAATATATGAACTTGTCTGGATGACATCTTTGATTGAGCAGTCTCTTTTTATATATATTTTTTCATGGCTTCTTAAGGACCTGGCATGTTACTCACTGTGTTCTGAGCTATTGTACGCAGATTGGGTTGTTTTTGTTCCTGACACTTTGGCAGAAAGTGCTGGGGAAGTAGCAACAAGGTTCCTGATTTCAGAGCACTTGGCAAGTATACTGGGGGATTTAGTTTGATTTATTTGTTGCAAATTGTTGGAATTTGGAATTAATTTTTTTTATAAGCTGCGGACGCATGTTTGGGGTAGTTTAAAATATTTTCTTTCAAACTTAGTATTTTGTGTGCGTCTAGTTCACTGAGTCCCAAGCAAGGGACTTTTAATTAAAGTAGGTAAGGTAGTCCAAGTTTGTAGTTCAAGGTAGTTCAAGGCAAGTTTGCTGTGTGAGAGTGTTCTGAGGTTGCTGTCCTTCTTTGCAGCAAAGTTGCTTAGAAAAATAATGTTCTTATGCCTCCATATATCTTTTAGGCTTATTTCTGGAACCAGTGAATGTTGCTGTTACAGTTCAGATTGTTATCAGCACAGAAGTTTTTGTCTTCTCTCTAACTTCTTAGCCACGAGGGTAGCACTGTGTGCAATACACTGGATTTTCATGTGTACTTGCTGATAATTAATAACTTAGTTTGGCCAGCAACAGTTTTGGGGAGGGGAAGCATTTAAGTCTTTTGGAGTTCGTGTTTGAAAAGTAACCCCTTTTTTATTTAGTACACACCGTGCATCTTCATGTGAAACTTTCTCTAGTGTATGCAGACTACAAGGTCATCATGTCATGTAGTAGTTTAATAAAATACGTTTTCAGGTATTTTAAATTAAAATGAGGAAACAAAAGACTATGTGAATTTGTTAATGCTATTAGATGTTTTTTACAAGACCTTTTTTAGCTGTCCCACAGGATTAATGGAATTTGCTTGGTTGTGGCCCTGGAATTCCATTGGTTTGCTGTCTCTGAGGGCAGCAGGATACTAGCTATTTAAACACTAAATGTTAATTATTACACTTTAATTATTAATTTTAATTTTTACACTTCATAGGCTTTCCTTTTTGAATGGATTTGTTTTCCGTTGTATATTATAAAATCTATTACTACTGTGATTTATATTATGAGAGCCTACAGATCTGGATACGCTACCTTATCAACACACCATTAATTTCTTCAGTGAGGCAATTTAAGTATAGATTAAGTATAGATTTCAGCTGGCTGAAATTAAGCCAATGAGTAAAGTACACGGACACTCTAAAAATCCAGGTTTTTCTAACTAACACACTGAAAGGTGTGGCTCTGTAAAATACTTCACAGCAGCAGAGTGAATCAAAAGAGTGGGTAGAAACAAAGCGTTTAGAGACTTTCACCCAGAGGAAAAGGAGTGTGGTAAGATTATAATGGGGTGCAAAAGAAAAGTTTTTATCTGCTGAAGGGTCTGGAGGCAAGGTATTGTTGATTATTCAGAGAGTGGTATCTCCTCTCTGTAGGAGTGTCAGAACAGAAGCTTACTATTGAAGGAGGGCTATGTAAATTGCGGTAATCCTTGACTTAGTATCCATTCTCTGCCATAAGATGATGTAACACTCAAGAGAGAGAATGTGAAAAACTTTCTGCATAAACAGTGTTTAATGCAATGTATTTTGGGGGGAAGAAATGGTAACCCAGAAGATGCTGCAGGAAAGTGATTTTTTCTGTACCACTTTTGAAGCAAAAGGACAGTGATATCACATTCTCAGCATTCTTTTCCTCTTACTTGGAATTTGTTTTATTGATCTATTATATGACTGTTAAAACAACTATTTTGCATAATCCTGATGGTAGCTAAGGTTATCTTGTTTTCAGTATATTCACAGGCAATAGAGTTACTGTGGTATAGGGGTGGCTTTCTTTGTAGTCACACATTGCCTCTGCTCCACTGAAGTAAAGTTTGTTTAATATTAAAGGTAATAACTTAAATTTTACCTTTTATATGCTTTTTGAACCTGAAGTCTTAGAATCAACTGATGTTGTCTTTGTTGATTTAAAAGACAATTACTACTTTGATTAGCCTTGTGTGGATATTTTTCTAATGAGACTGCTTTATTTTTTGCATCCACTTGAAAGTGAACTGAAGGAAGTGGGTCTCATGACTGAGAAACAAGTAAAGGAAGGTAATAGAGAAAACAGAACCAGCCTGTTGTCAGAGTTGAATAGCAGGAGGACAAGGGGCAGTGCTCACAAGCAGTAACTGGGGAAATTCTCTTTGAACACATGGGGGTTAGAATGCAGGGAGGGGGTTAAGCACAAGAACAGTTTGTCTCCAGGGCTTGTGGAATCTCCATCCTTGAAGATTTGCAAAATGCTTCTGAGCAAGGTCCTGAGCAACTTGATCTGGCTTTGAAGTTACCTTTTCTTTGAGGAAAGTGTTTGGATGAGGTGACCTTCAGAGGTCCCTCCCCTCATATTATTCTATGATTCTAAGGATATTTATAGATAAATTTCTTCAGGAATGCTTGTTTCATGATGGTTGTTCCAAAATAATTATCTCATGAGACAAACCGTAATCAATGAGTGCCTAAATGTTCTGTGATTGATGAGAACATTATATTCATTCAGGCAAAAAGTAACTTGATATATGAACCCATTGGTGGCTTGCGAACTGTGGATTGCACTTTTTAGACCTAGCTTTATATTAGACCTATCTGCTGTGCATCTAACTCACCAGACTGTTGCACCTGAGTTCTAGGAAAAATTAAGCCTGTCAGGGAAAGTCAGGTTTAATCTTCCCAGCTGCATCAGTGCCTCAGTGTCCCACAGCATTTTGTGGGCCAGATCTCAGACATGAGGATGGATACTTCTTCAAGATGTGTTTAAATGCTTAGTACCCACTGACTTGGAATAAAACAAGATCTGGAGCGAGCAGACGTTTTGAACCTTAATCTCCAGTGGTCAAGGCTAGCGTTGAAACCAGTGAAGAGCTGCTTCTGCGCTGTGGCTGCTCTGTTTCACGGGCTGCTGAGCACCTGCCAGCCCATGAGGTATGCAACGGCCAAGGGCCACTTGAGTGACAGTCACACTGTTGGCTTCCAAAGTTAAAATGGTTTCTGTTCGTTGTGTGACTTACAGGCTGGTTTGGGTACTTGTTAATCTGAAAATCTGGTTTATGCATTGTCTTAACATTTGGGTAATGAAATGATATGAAGAAACTGCTGTGGGTGATTCAAACACTTTCCCAACATGCAGTTTTGATATCGAGACCTTAAACAGAATTGTTCTTGCACAGATGAGTCTGTGTCAAGGCTAAGGATTACCACAACATATTTCTGTGTTAAATGTCAGTGTATACATATGAATGTATTTTGGCTACGAGGATGCATTCTCAAATGTATAAGTTTGTAAATCTCAGTTTCCAGTCCATTTCATGACATGTATCCCAGTTTAAAAAGAAAAAAATTAACTTGTTTTTTTACTAATTTGAATGTAACCTTCAAAGAGCTGTTAGAAACAACCTTAAAAAAGACTGAAAAAATGAGATTTTCTTTACAGATATCTGCCCTAAGAGATGGGCACCATTGGGTTTCTTATGCTCATTTTAGATGTGCTAAAACAATTTAATACAACTTCCCAATAGTTTTAGTTTTTTCTTCATTAGCACCTGTGTGGCAATTTATTAGCAGACAGCTGTAAGTATCTCAACAGAAAAGGAGTTTAAGAACATGGTTGCATGATCAGATTTTTTTAATCTGTTCTGCCCTTTCTCATTCGTTATATGAGCTGAGAGCAGACTGTACCTGAGCAGTAGGAGCTCCCATGGTTCAGCACCTTGCTAATCTGTCAATCAACCTCCATCTTAAATTTCTGACCAGTAAATACAATTGAAATGAAGTGAATAAACCTTTTACTGATGCTACAGATGCTTTGATATTTTATCGTACGGTGTAATTACACTCTGTAGTTAATACTACCCAGTGTAAAACCATCGCGTCGCGAGGCAGGCAGTGTCAGGTCTGGACCGTGCTCCTGGGCTCTGCCGTGACAGCAGAAAGAATACCAAGAGAAGCCTCTTGATGTCGGTGTTGCTCCACACAGTTTTGTGCAGCACAGCAGCGCTCACGGTGCTGAGAAGCTCCGGTACAGACATGTGCCAAGCCGAGCCCAAGCCGTTGAGCCAGGTCTGACTTCGGTGTCGCCTGGATGCTCACCTTTCGCTTGTGATAATTCTGATTACTGTGTGGCAAAGGAGGTGTCAGTGTCACCATAGGGGCTCCTAAAGGTCCTGTGTGACGAAGGGGTGGAGATCTCAGCTTAACCTGTTTTGTGAAGGGCAAGAATCACATCTGTTTCAATGTAGGCCCACGTTTAAGGATTTGATGATCAAAATCAGGAGTGCTTTTAAAGTTAGATATTACTGAAAATAGACACATCGCATCCAGCCGTGGAAGATATATTGGCAGGCTTCAGAGTTTGTGAATTGTGTTTCGTTTTGATGCACCAGAATTTTGGGGGGGGGAAATTCCTTTAATTTCGATAGTAAAATAATTTCTATTCTTAAACATATGCTCCCTCTGTGGCCTAGTTTAATAGTTTTTGTAATATACGTGATTGATAACCTATTTTTTTACAAATTCTCAAAATTCAGGAATGCTCTTTCGAAGGTGTGGATTTTTGTCACCTTTTTGGTGTTGTTCTATTTGTCAGCACTTTCTTGTCATTCCAGTAGCTTGTAGACTATTCTCATGGGCTGTGTTCTGCGATGTACAAATGGCACAGTCTGGTCTCTTTGAACTTGTACCTGTCAGCCCTTACCTAAAATCTGACTTCCATGCCCATTCAGCTGTGCTTTTTCAAACATACTTAGAATTTTTCATTTTAATTTTCAAGGACTTCTCTTGGAATTTTAGCCATCTTGCCTAAAAACACAAACTTTTTGCCTGTCTTTTTTTCCTAAGTCTTTCATCTGGTGTCCTTTTAAACCTTTAGCCACTGTTATCTATATTTGACAGAAAGATAGCAGTATCAAAACAGAGTTCTTAGAAATAGTTGGTCAGGATAGAAGACAGGATGAACGAAAATGAGCTTCCCCACCAAAAAAAAGTAAGGAAAGCTCAATCACTATGTATTTCCTATGTATTCAGAGCTCAGACACAGATATCTATATCAAGATACAGATATCTATATCCTGGCAGTGGCCAGCCAACCAGAAAGGTGCATGTGGCTTTGCATTAATGACAGCAAGTACTTTCTCTTGCCCAGTGAGGGTACGTGGGAGAACATGGGGAAGTGACTTGGATGCACAGGGTGTTCTTGTACATCAGCAGAAATACAGGTTTATCTAGTCCAAATTGGTTTAGTATTGGATGTTTGCAGATTTTTAATAAGTGATCTGTCTTTCTGAGAAAACTTACAAGTCATGTTGTTGCCATCAGGGCATCTATACTTGCCTGGGGTATGAGTAAGTTCTTTTAACTTCTGGGAGCATATGTAAACGTAAGTACAGCTCTTGAACTTTCTTGTCGGTTTATGTGAAGACTAAAAGTGGTTCTCATGCAAGGGTCCAACAGTTTCCTACAAAAGCTGCTCCCATATGAAGGATTAGGGCTTCTATCTTAGAGTTTACCAGAAATTTTTCTTTCTGAGGTCTAAGTTGGTGTAAGGTATTGGATTTTTTATCTTTTTATCCTTTGAGGCCAGAGCTAGAGAATCAAACCTTTTACCTCCATGTATCCACAATGTACATAAATATCCAATGTATGTAAATTTTAGAGGAGCTTGTGAAAATACAGACTGCCTCCACAGGTGTTACCTTATTTTTATAGAACCTATTATAAATCAGGTTTGAAAAGCCCACCAGATCTGACCTATGATGCAATAATTCTTTCCTTTGATAAAATACCTGTAGTCTAAATTTTGACTTACAGTGGTTATCTTTTTAGCATTGTACATATGTACGCTACTAGTACCTTACTTCTGTGCATTTCCTAGAAGAAACCCCAACTATCTAATCACTTGAAAATAGGCTTTACTTATGTAAGATCATCAAACCAGCTCATCATAAAAAAATCTAACCTTTCCACAGCGTGTGTCAACACACCGACTTAAATGTATAAACCCCAGTATTCCTCATGCTTATCGTTAGGTGTTGCAGAAAACTAAGATTCATAATCCTGTTTCAGAAAAGGAGAGGGTCTCACGGTCCTGATAGCTCAGGTGCATCGTGACACAGTTGGAAGTGTGACAGGGCTGCAGAGTCTGGGAGTTTCCAGATTACAGGTTTCTAGTTAATGAACGGCACCTGATGGCAAAATGTTTAAACATTGTGTGTGTGTGATACGGTACCTGGTTTTGTGATATCAGTGTGACTTTGATGTGTTTTAGCAAAGTAGGTTTTGCTGTTTCTTTAAGATTCAAATGTTAGACCACTGTGTAGGGAGGCATAGGCTTTCTGTTATGCATACCTGTACTTATGTTTTTCCTTAAAAATTTTGATTTCTTTGTCTGGGGGGTTGTAAATGATATGTTGCTTTGTGCTGTTGCTAACTAAGAGCACTAATTTTAAAATTACAACAAGGAACACCATTTTTCAAGATTCATGTTGACGTTATCAACTCTAGATTTAATGATAATGTAATTTTTTACTCATTGAAATAATTGTTGGAGTTAAATTAAACTTCCTCACAAATGCCATATCAGCATTTGGCTCTGCATATGCAAGGCGTACCGAAGTCTTTGCATGTGCAGTTCTGTCTGCGTCTAACAGGACTTGTTTTCAGTGTTAGTTGTAAGATGTTTGCACTCCTGCATGCACACGCACATAGAGAGTAACCGTCCTTGTTATTGGAGAGGGACAAAAGTCTGTTAGTGTAGCTTTCCCTAGGAGTTCAGATACTAATCTGGGATTGATGAAAACTTTTCAGATTTACTGACCCTGTGAATATGAGGTGGGAAAATCTCAATTACAGATTTTTCAAACAGCTTCAACATTTAGATGCAAGAAGTTTAAAGAATGGAGGGTATGTTCTTGTGTGTTTAGTTATAGTTCTTTGGTTTCATAATGATGTTGTGGGTTTTCTCTTTTTTATTTTTGACTGTTTCAGAATATTCAGAGCTTCTACAAACTGTGTGGTTTTATTTTTATAAATAGGACTAGTCTGTTTTATACGAGTACCCATATTTGGGTACCTTTTTGTACATAGAAATGTACACACAGAATTTCTACACATAGAAAGGTATTTTAATTTTTTTTTACCCAAGAAATGCCATTACATTCAGAAATGCCATTACATTTAGAGTTATCAAAACTAAGCAACCCCTGACAGCTGAGCAACTCTGGCTGTAGCTAGATTCCTGTCCACTTCTGATCATTGAAAGCAGTGAAACGTCTGTGTTGCGAAACACTTATCAGCCATAACAGCCTTGATTATGAAATCCTTGCACTGCACTTTCAAGGTAAAGGCAAGAACAGTCCCCGCTTCCCCCTCTCCCAAATCCAAAACACAAACCCCATTAAAAAAACAAAAGGAAAAGAAAAGAGAACAAAACAAAACAAAGGAATTGATGCTTAGAGGTTTCTTCCAGTGAACAGAAATAAGATAAACCTGCCTTTGTGTTTCTTCTTTAAAAAGTGTACATGGTTAAACATGAGTAGGACAAGGAGTAGGTATGGCTGAATAGTTAAAAGTGAGGATCTGTCTTAAGCAATCTTTCCCTGCTGTTTCTATTTTACTTCTTTCCCTTTGCACTTCCAAGGGCACAGCAGTGGACACCACCTGAACGTCACTCAGTAGAGTCAAATGTGATGCATTTTCCTTCGTGCTTTTCTCCCTATTGCATTTGGAAACAGTGTCTCATTTTTCCAACGTTGTTTGGGACGGACAATGCTTCATTTTTGTTCGTCTTAATCTAAATGACAAAATGTAAATTTATTTCTATAAAGAAAATGGAAATATTAAAAAATATCCTTTTGTTTTATTGCCTACTGCAGTAGAGTGATTGGGAATACACTTTAGCCATGTGAAGGTTCTTACATTTTAACTTAGATTTCTTTGCCATCCAGAGATATAAAAAACTTTGAGGAAAGTCACTGTGTCCTTGCTCCATATCAGACAAGGAATTTAAAAGTCTTGGTATTTTAAACTCTTCCATGCTCTTATCACTTTTTGTCTGAGTACTTTGTACTGTACACAAGGTGCATGACGTTATTACGAGATCAAAAGTTACTTAGTGAGCTGTCTTCATTGAGAGAGCCTGTGCTGGGTGGACTACCAAGAACAGAAGGGAGTAGCTTTGAGGAATAATGATCATCGCAAACATTTTTGGTACCTCCCACATGGAGCTGATCAGCTTGCAGTCTTTCACTGCACTTTGAGCTTGTTACTCTTATGTCTGAGGCTTCAGACTACGTGAAGAATCTGAGAATATTTTTAGCAGGACTTACGGATACCTGATGTTCTATTATGCATCTGTTTACATGCGTTTTCTACATAAATAAGCTTTCCCCCTGTCATTTAGAAGACGAAACATTGATGGAATAAAGCAAATTGGCTAACACCAGAGCAACCACAGACTTGGTGCCTTCTTACTGTGGCCAGAAAAGCTTCCCCCAGGAGAGGCAAGGCTGCTCTCCTGGGCTTGGCAGGGAGATGCCTGCTCCACTGGGCACTTCCTGCTCTTATTAGCATAGCCCAGCCTATATCGCACACACCCCCAGTAATACCTCATTTTGCCACTGGACTGAGGCCAAAAGCACAAGCATTACAGGGAATATAAAGTGGGAGGTTGCTGGAAAGAATCAAGCTAACATGAGACTAGACCAGATTTTTGCAAAGAGCAGAAACTGTGATCTTTGCTGTAAATGGTTCTTGCATTTCATGTAGCTGTTTATGTGATTGAAGCGGTTAATAAGTGGTTTTATTCAGTATAGTTAGAGAGCAGCTGCAGAAATCTTAATTGCTTCTGCTCATTTTATTTTTCTCTGTAGTTTTGGAACTGCAAAATCTCAGAAGAAACCTGGAGACTGACACAGATCAGGGAGATTCCTAACCGTGCGCACTTCTGAAAGAGCAGCTGCTTTTGGGGGGTGGGAACGATGACAGGAGCAAAAAGGAAAAGAAGCGCAGTCTGGAGGAAGATCCAGGCTGTTCGTTTTGAAGATATCAAAGCGTGGTGTTTGAGGAGGCTGCCCATCTTGCAATGGGTGCCTGTCTACAACTGGAAGGAAAATTTGATTCCTGATACGGTTTCTGGGATGATGCTAGCCATCCAACAGGTGACTCAAGGTACAGTTAAGTCATTTCAGATTCATATTTTGAAATCTGGTCGTGCTGAATTGGTCTGGTCTTTTTCTCTTCTTTTTTTCTTTCTTGTTTAATATTACTGTAAAACTTTGGTTAAAAGAAAGACATGATATATATCTAATGCTGATTTAATCTAAATAAAAATATAAGGAAAAATGGATAGTCTTAACTCTTATATGTGTATAGTGGATGTGCAGATGTGGATAGAAATGTCTTGTGTTATTTTAGCTAGTTTCTGTGAGTTGGAAATTTACTATATACACTCCACCTTTTTTACAATTTTCAAAGACTCAATATAGAAGATAAGAGATCAGGAACTCTGTTCACACAGCTATGGTTATACGCAGCGTTTTATCACTTAAATCACCACTCTTCCCCCCCCTATTTCATACGGAAAACAAAATACATCTACAAATGTATTCGTGACAAGTGCATTGTAAGAGGTGCTGTTCTGGAAGAAACCTTGGCGGTATACTATGACCTGTGGAAGCCCAGAGCACAGCAGGAAAAATTAACAACTTTGTGTGCATAAAGGGTGCTCCTGCCAGAGACATTACCCATGGAGAGGATCTGCCTTCATCCATGGCTTGCATATATCAGCTTCTGTGTTGATTTAATGCTGTATTACATAGGTCTCTTGTCCAGCAGCAGCACAAAGTAGGGGTGGAGCTAGACTCCATTCAGGAGCTTAAAAAAGAAACAACCAAAAAACCCCAAAAAAGAAAAGCTCCCAAAACAAAAAACCTGCAGGATGACCTGTAGAAACCTGAAGTCCTAGTAATGTGGGTTTGTAAAGTGATTGCTACTAGGAAATGCTTTTGTCAGTTTTAGATGAGTCTTTGTGGATGTGACTTTAACTCCTTTTATTTCTTAACGGTTTCCCATATTGGCTAGGCTTAACTATCCTTCATGTTGTTAAATTATAAGCACTCCTTTAATTGAATTATGCTGGAGCTGGAAAAAAACTGATTTGTGTAAATATTTGTGCTTTTAAGTTAATTAGGAACATCTGCATTGGCATGATTTAACTTTAAGAACCTTAATACCACAAAACTGGTATGTGCATATACAATTGGAATTAAAATGTTGCTAATAACAGTAAGTTGAAATTCATCAAAAATACTAAATTAAACAACAGTTCTTCACTGCTGGTAGTTCTAGCTAGGATTTTCTTGTTTGAGTCTTGTTTGAAGAAGTAAATTAATGTAACAGATAAATTTTAAAAAATTCAGTAAAGACAGAAAATAGTGGTTTTGTTTTTCTAGATTTTTAAGTATTCTAGAAATAATTTTATTTAATTATACAATTATTTTATGCTGTTTAAAAACAAATATATTGA